>NC_045435.1:192015171-192033685 GCF_002776525.5 Piliocolobus tephrosceles | reverse complement strand
GAGTGCTCATATTTCTGGAGATGGTGGAAGTGGAGAGGAAAGGGGACACCCATGGTAAAGACTGAGTAGTTGGGGAATCTCTCCCTGCCTGTGCCATATATCAGCAAAGAATAAACCTGTTATCAAGCCAAAATTCTAAGAACAGGAGACTGGATACTCACCCACACATGTACACCTTGTAACACTTGGCAAGAGTGAGGAACATCCATTTTCAGAACAGCTGCTGGGGTTCTTAGTGTCCTTATTCCCACTGAAAATAGTTCAAGGCAGAGCAGCAGCTACTGCCCATGATAGCCCTTTGCCCTCAATACTCAGCAAGTTACCTAAGTAGAGATGAACTCACAGTCTATCACCATCATCTGAGAAAAGCGAACACAATGAAATAGACAAATTCAACAAATAACAGAACCAAACCTCAGTAGTGATTAATGGGGCAGTGATTCTCCTTTAAGTGACTTCTACAACATTAGCCACTATTGAGTTCTGTGGTGTGCTGAATGCTGGCTTGTCTCTAATATGACTGCACACTCTGCTCCTTTCAGTTGATCTACAGGTTTAAGAGTCAATTATACTTTGGGGAAATTTACTTGTTGCAGTTTCATAACTTTATTCAGTGTTACATAAACTGATGAAATATGAGTGTAAGAAGAAAGCTCCTCCCTTGAAAACCAAGTTGAATGCTTTGTAATCACAGTAGCGGGTTGCTGCAAAAAAAAATTAGTGCTGAGTTATGCCTATGCAAGACAACTGTAGAAGATTTGAGGGAGTGTATGAAAGTCTAGAACTCTGTACTGAGATTACTTTGCAAGTTCTCTAAGTTCTTGCTTCACTTTAAAGTTCTAACCTCTATGTCATGAGTATTCCAGAAGGTAATGGAAGGGAAACTGAAGAAATTAGGGATGTTTTCTAGAACTGAAAAGAAAGGTCTGAGTCTAGAAAGGCTTTCTAAGTGCCAATCAGGATTAAAACACAAATACATACACAAACTCACACTAAATTTTGTGTAGTAAAATTATAGTATATCCAAGAGAAATAACTTGGATGGTTACTTCTTTTGGAGGGAAAAGGGATAGATTTCTGTGCCACAAAACATTCCATATGGATGAAGAGTTTGGCTAATTAAAACCAAATACACAGAAATGTGTACACAAATACTTATAACAGCATTATTCATAATAGCCAAAAAGTGAAAACAACCTAAATGTTCAACAACTGACGAATGGATAAAATTTGGTATATCTATACAATGGAATATTATTCTATAAAAGGAATAAGTACTGATATATCCTTAAATGTAGATGCACCTTGGAAACATGCTAAGTGAAAAGCCAGACACAAAAGGCCGGCTTTTTTTTTTTTTTTTTTTTTTTTGAGGCAGAGTCTCGCTCTGTCGCCCAGACTGGAGTGCAGTGGCCGGATCTCAGCTCACTGCAAGCTCCGCCTCCCGGGTTTACGCCATTCTCCTGCCTCAGCCTCCCAAGTAGCTGGGACTACAGGCGCCCGCCACCTCGCCCGGCTAGATTTTTGTATTTTTTAGTAGAGACGGGGTTTCACTGTGTTAGCCAGGATGGTCTCGATCTCCTGACCTCGTGATCCGCCCGTCTCGGCCTCCCAAAGTGCTGGGATTACAGGCTTGAGCCACCGCGCCCGGCCTTGTCTCTTTTTTTGTCTGAGACGGAGTCTCGCTGTCTCTCCCAGGCTGGAGTGCAGTGGTGCGATCTTGGCTCACTGCGACCTCTGCCCCCTGAGTTCAAGTGATTCTCCTGCCTCAGCCTCCCAAGTAGCTGGGACTATGGCCATGTGCCACTACACCTGGGTAATTTTTTGTATTTTTAGTAGAGACGGGGTTTGACTGTTAGCCAGGATGGTCTCAATCTCTTGACCTCATGATCCACCTGCCTCGGCCTCCCAAAGTGCTGGGATTACAGGTGTGAGCCACTGCTCCCGGCAGACCTTGTCTCAAAAAAAGAAAAAAAAAAAAAAGATACAGGAAATCATTCTTTTTAAGTTTTTGGTTTCTTTGTTTGTGACAGAGTCTCACTCTGTCTCCCAGGCTAGAGTGCACGGGCGTGATCTCAGCTCACTGCAAACTCCACCTCCCAGGTTCAAGCGATTCTCATGCCTCAGCTCCGGAGCAGCTGGGACCACAGAGGTGCGCCACCATGCCCAGCTAATTTTTTGTATTTTTAGTAGAGATGGGGTTTCACCATATTGGCCAGGCTGGTCTTGAACTCCTGACCTCAAGGGATCCACCCGGCTTAGCCTCCCAAAGTGCTGGAATTACAGGCATGAGCCACTGTGCCTGACCTAAAGATTATTATTATTATTATTTTTTTTTTTTTTTGAGACGGAGTCTTGCTCTGTCGCCCGAGCTGGAGTGCAGTGGCCAGATCTCAGCTCACTGCAAGCTCCGCCTCCCGGGTTTACACCATTCTCCTGCCTCAGCCTCCGGAGTAGCTAGGACTACAGGCGCCCGCCACCTCGCCCGGCTAGTTTTTTGTATTTTTAGTAGAGACGGGGTTTCACCGTGTTAGCCAGGATGGTCTCGATCTCCTGACCTTGTGATCCGCCCGTCTCGGCCTCCCAAAGTGCTGGGATTACAGGCTTGAGCCACCACGCCCGGCCCTAAAGATTATTTTTAATTGACAAAATTATATCTATTTAAGGGGTACAATGTGATGTTTTGATATATGTTTACTTTGTGAAATAAATCAAGATAATCAACATATCCATCACTCACACACTTTGTTGTGAGAACATTTAAAATCTCATCTATTTTTAAGACACAGTACATTATTATTAACTACAGTCACCAGACTGCACAATAGATCTCTAGGAGTGCTTCCTCTTGTCTCACTGAAGCTTTATAACCCTTGACCAACATCTTCCAATTCTTGCCCCATGCCCAGCCCCTGGTAACCACTGTTTATTCTCTACGTCTATGAGTTTGACTTTAGATTCCACATATAAGTGAGATCACGCAGTATATTTGTGTCTGGCATATTTCACATATTGTGCTCCAGATTCATCCATGTTGCAAATGACAGGATTTTTTAAGGCTGAATTGTATTCCATTGTGTATATATACTACATTTTCTTTCTCCATTCATCCACTTATGGGCATTGAGGTTGATGCCATGTCTTGGCTATTGTGGGTAGTGCAGCAGTGAGTATGGGGTGCAAGTACCTCTTCAACACATTGATTTCATAATCTTTGAAATATACTCAGAAGTGGAATCGCTGGATCATATGGTAGTTATATTTTTAATTTTTTGAGGAACCTGTATACTGTTTTCCTTCATGGCTGTGCTAATTCACATTCCCACCAATAGTGTACAGGCTTCCCTTTTCTCCACATTCAAGTCCTTTACCTGCTTTTTAAATTGGGTTATGTTCTTGCTATTCAGTTGTTTGGGCAGGAGACCATTTTTATAATCTTATATTGATAAGACATTTTTTGCCCATGATAGGAAGCTCAGAAGCAATGAAAATATACCAAATTGACTCTACAAACATTTTTTTTTTTTTTTTTTTTTTGAGGCGGAGTCTTGCTCTGTCGCCCGGACTGGAGTGTAGTGGCCGGATCTCAGCTCACTGCAAGCTCCGCCTCCCGGGTTTATGCCATTCTCCTGCCTCAGCCTCCCGAGTAGCTGAGACTACAGGCGCCCGCCACCTCGCCCAGCTAGTTTTTGTATTTTTAGTAGAGACGGGGTTTCACCGTGTTAGCCAGGATGGTCTCGATCTCCTGACCTCGTGATCCACCCGTCTCGGCCGCCCAAAGTGCTGGGATTACAGGCTTGAGCCACCGTGCCGGGCCGACTCTACAAACATTTAAATCTTGTGTGCATGTATGTGTCTATAGCAAAAGTCAGATGACAATTTAAAAATTTAGATATGCACATGCCCTTTTATCCAGAAATTTGACTTGTAGCAGGTGTGTCCAAGGGAAACAGTAGAACTAGGATAGATCAAGAGTTTTAATTGTTACATTATTTAGAGGTAAAAATAAATGGCCGTCAGTAGGGAATTGGTTAAAATACAGTGTGCATTTTTTCAGGGAAAAGAGAACTGTCTATGATATAGTGGATGGAAAAAAGCAGCTTCAAGAAGAGTAAGTTGGCCGGGCGCGGTGGCTCAAGCCTGTAATCCCAGCACTTTGGGAGGCCGAGACGGGTGGATCACGAGGTCAGGAGATCGAGACCATCCTGGCTAACACGGTGAAACCCCGTCTCTACTAAAAAAATACAAGAAACTAGCCGGGCGAGGTGGCGGGTGCCTGTAGTCCCAGCTACTCAGGAGGCTGAGGCAGGAGAATGGCATAAACCCGGGAGGCGGAGCTTGCAGTGAGCTGAGATCCGGCCACTGCACTCCAGCCCAGGTGACAGAGCGAGACTCCGAGACTCCGTCTCAAAAAAAAAAAAAAAAAAAAAAAAACAGAAAAGGGTAAGTTTAGGCTGAGCGTGGTGGCTCACGCCTGTAATCACAGCACTTTAGGAGGCTGAGGCACGTGGATCACCTGAGGTTAGGAGTTTGAGACTAGTCTGACCAGTATGATGAAACCCCATCTCTACTAAAAATACAAAAATCAGCCAGGTGTGGTGGCATGCGCCTGTAGTCCCAGCTACTTGGGAGGCTGAGACAGGAGAAATGCTTGTTCTTGTGAGGCGGAGGTTGAGGTGAGTTGTGATCGCACCACTGCACTCCAGCCTGCGTGACAGAGCTCCGTCTCAAAAAAAAAAAAGTTTAATGTGTTTAAGAAATACATGTTCAAAGGCTTGAAAGTCCAAA
This sequence comes from Piliocolobus tephrosceles, assembly GCF_002776525.5. Taxonomy (NCBI): domain Eukaryota; kingdom Metazoa; phylum Chordata; class Mammalia; order Primates; family Cercopithecidae; genus Piliocolobus; species Piliocolobus tephrosceles. Next base: position 192,028,897 of record NC_045435.1, on the reverse strand, counting down.
AGCAATTATGGGCTCACTGCCGTTCATTTAAAAATAATTATGGTCGTGTATTAGAAAAAAACAACTACTTAAAAGCTTGTTTCCACATATAAAGTAAATGTTTATAAAAATGTCCAACTCTTTTTTTCTAGACTATTAATGTGGTGTTTTTGTTTCTTTTTTTTGAGACGGGGTTTTGATCTTGTTGCCCAGGCTGGAGTGCAGTGATGTGATCTCGGCTCACTGCAACCTCCGCCTCCTGGGTTCAAGTGATTCTCCTGCCTCAGCCTCCCGAGTAGCTGGGATTACAGCACCTGTCACCATGCCCGGCTAATTTTTGTATTTTTAGTAGAGACAGGGTTTCTCCGTGTTGGTCAGGCTTGTCGCAAACTCCCTAACTCAGGTGATCTGCCTGCCTTAGCCTCCCAAAGTGCTGGGATTACAAATGTGAGCCACCATGCCCGGCTTAATGTACTATTTTTAATTTAGTACTTTGGAAAAAAGTTAAGGTAGATCTTTACCTCATTCTTTACACCAAAATGAATTCCAGCTGTTAATAAAATATTTAGTTGCCAGTTCTTTTTTTTTTTTTTTTTTAATTTATTTCCATGGGTCTGGGAACCAATGAAATTAGTTAGTAGTTCTAACACTGTTTATTGAGTAATTTGTTCTTTTCCCTGTGGTTCAGAAATGCAGCCTACCCTTGGGTCTCTTTGGATTTGATCTCTGTTCCATGCTGGCTCTATTTGCCTTAATTAGCGTAGTTTTATCATTGACAGGAGCTGGCGCTCCTTATTCACCTCTCTCCTTTAATTCTTTTCAAAAATTTCTAAGAATTTCTCACATTTTTGTCCCAAGGTAAATTTTGGATTTGTTTTCTAATCTTTTTAAAAAGTATGGTTTTTACTTGATGTTGCATTGTATGTATAGATTAATTTAGGGAAAATTGCTTTCATTGCAAAAGGATTTCCTGACCCTTAGTAGTATTTTGCAGCTGTTCACTTAGGTTTTGCACGTTCCTTATGTTTGTTCTTAGATGCTTTATACCTTCCTTATTGTTGATGGGCCCTTTCTGAGGTATGTATTGTATTTTGTTGGAGAACCACATGGTTGCGTTTCTTATGTGCACAATACAGTGAACCTCATTCCACATTCAGGGTGGAATGTGACCCAGGTCAGTTGTATCAAAGGAAAACTGTCCAGTGCCGTTAGTTTAACATGATGGGTACTTTTAACTTCTTTTTTTTTTTTTTGAGACGGAGTCTTACTCTGTCACCCAGGCTGGAGTGCAGTGGTGCAATCTTGGCTCACTGCAACCTCCGCCTCGTGGATTCACGCCATTCTCCTGCCTCCTGAGTAGCTGGGAGTACAGGCGCCCGCCACCACGCCTGGCTAATTTTTTTGTATTTTTTAGTAGAGACGGGGTTTCCACCATGTTAGCCAGGATGGTCTCATCTCCTGACCTTGTGATCCACCCGCCTCGGCCTCCTAAAGTGCTGGGATTACAGGTGTGAGCCACTATGCCTGTCCTTATTTTAACTTTTTTTTTTTTTCAAGAAAGTTCTTTTTTTTTTTTTTTAATTAATTAATTATTTTTGAGACAGGATCTGGCTCTGTTGCCCAAGCTGGCGTGCCATGGTGGGATCTTGGCTCACTGCAGTCTTTGCCTCCCAGGCTCAACCCATCCTCCCACCTCACCCTCCCAAGTAGATGGGACTACAACCACGTGCCAACATGCTTGGCCAATTTTTGTATTTTTTGTAGAGAAGTGGTCTCATTTTGTTGCCTAGACTGGTCTTGAACTCCTGGGCTCAAGCAATCCTTCTACCTCAGCCTCCCAAAGTGCTGGGATTACAGATGTGAGCCACCGTGCCTGGCCGGGTACTTTAGATTCTAAAATAACACCTCAGGTTTTGTTTTTTATATTACTACCTTTTGTGCTTACAGAGTGTGCTATAATTTGAACTCCAGTTTTTGTTTGTTGTTTTTTCCTAACACTTTATCCTTTGTTTCTTGGGTCACTTTGAAATTTTAGTACTTTGGGAGTAAAATAAATTGTGTATACCAAGCGCATTTTTCCTTTTTTAGTTGATTAGTTTAGTGAAAGCAAGTGGGTAAAGAATGGTGGATTTAACTGTTATTTTATAAAATCTGTTTCTGGATCGAGACCATCCTGGCTAACACAGTGAAACCCTATCTCTACTAAAAATACAAAAAACTAGCCGGGCAAGGTGGCGGGCGCCTGTAGTCCCAGCTACTCGGGAGGCTGAGGCAGGAGAATGGCATGAACCCGGGAGGCGGAGCTTGCAGTGAGCTGAGATCCGGCCACTGCACTCCAGTCTGGGCGACAGAGCGAGACTCCGTCTCAAAAAAAAAAAAAAATCTGTTTCTGGGTAGTTCTTGGCCCCAGATACTGAAAAGGAAAGGTGAAGAACCAGAACCAAGTTGTTTTTGTAGAGAAAAGATAACAGATATTTCTTGCTTTGTAAGTGGCATAGTGTTAACAGCCCAGTTTCTGTAGTCACAGGACCTACAATCAGGATCTTAGTTCTACCAGATGCTAGTTAAGTGCCCTTGGGGACGTAACTTAACTTCTCAGAGCTTCTGATGTCTCCATTTGATTGACTGGTTGGTTGACTGATTGATTGAGACAAAGTCTCACTCTGTTGTCCAGACTGGAGTGCAGTGGGATAATCTCAGCTCACTGCAGCCTCTGCCTCCCAGGTTCAAGCAATTTTCTTGCCTCAGTCTCCCAAGTAGCTGGGATTACAGGCATGCTACCATGCCTGGCTAATTTTTGTATTTTTAGCATACACAGGGTTTCACCATGTTGGCCAGGCTGGTCTTGAATTCTTGACCTCAGGTGATCCACCCACCTTCCAAAGTTCTGGGATTACAGGCGTGAGCCTCTGGCCCAGTGTCTCTGTTTGTAAAGTAGGGTACTATCTTAATACACAGGGGGCTATAAGGACTAAATGAGATATGCTAGTGCTTTTCTTGTAAGTATTTTTTTTGTTTTTTTTTTGAGACGGAATCTCGCTCTGTCGCCCAGACTTGAGTGCAGTGGCCGGATCTCAGCTCACTGCAAGCTCCACCTCCTGGGTTCACGCCATTCTCCTGCCTCAGCCTCCCGAGTAGCTGGGACTACAGGCGCCCGCCACCTCGCCCGGCTAGTTTTTTTTTGTATTTTTTAGTAGAGACGGGGTTTCAGCGTGTTAGTCAGGATGGTCTCGATCTCCTGACCTCGTGATCCACCCGTCTCAGCCTCCTAAAGTGCTGGGATTACAGGCTTGAGCCACCGCGCCTGGCCATGATAAGTACTTTTTAACCGTTGTTTTACTTTTGATCCCAGTGAGATAATGGTGTGTATAAGTGAGACACTGTCATCTAGGGTTCTCCTTGAAGATCGTACCTTGAAGGGCATTTCTACTGAATAAGAAATCCATGTTTATCATCTGAAAATGAAAATAAAGATACAGGATAACAGGAAAATGTGTAACAATTTAGAATCTCCATCGTACTACCACCAGAAATAACATTGTTAGCAAGAGCACCATGATACTAGTTTGAAATTTAGGTCCATATCCCATTGTGGGAGACACTGCCTTCTTATTTGAGGAGCCTCAATCAAGGTTGTGGGGCCTAAAGTTTAATTTTTATTGTTGTTGTTAGGGATGTTATTTTTCTGTGAAAGATAATTCTCAATGCAGTTTCTCAAATGGTGGGATTCCTTATCTTCCATTGGGCCCATTCCCCCATGTAGACACACGGTTATGATTGGGTAACTGTAAGATGTGAAATAGTAAACACTAGAGGCAAGTATATGGTCTGTTCCTAGTTTAGAAACCCCAAATCTTTATCCCCTACTCTGATGAAGTTAGAGCATGGGACTGTCTTCCTGTCTACTGTATTTGCCCAAAGCCTAGAGCAGAATGGACAGGAGAAAGGACCTCTTTTCTGTTTACTGTACCGTGACCTTTGCTCCTGTGTTAAGCCTTTAAAATTGAGAGGTACTCTGTGGGAGATTAACAGGAGGAAAAATAAATTTTTCACTTCTCTGCCTGTCTGTCCCCTCATAAAAGATGAAACACTTTCTTCCCAAGACACTCTTGTGATCTTTTCTATCCTGTTCATATCAGTGCATGGCCTAGGCCATTCTTGGAGTTACAGTGGGAGCTGGTTAAGATATGTGGCTTACAGTCCTCGTTTTTCCTGTCTGGACTCAGTAGACTTAACTGTCAGACTGATGGTTAGCTGGGTTGTTGCTCTGCCCATTCGGCATTGGTGAACAGCCTAAGTCATGTCTGTACTTTTGTGAGCATCTAAGCCTGGCCTCAGCCTTTTTGTATTTACTTAGAAATAATGTCCTGGGTGGCCAGGCGCAGTGACTCACGCCTGTAATCCCAGCACTTGGGGAGGCCAAGGCAGGTGGATCACCTGAGGTCAGGAGTTCGAGACCAGCCTGGCCAACTTGGTGAAACTCTGTCTCTACTAAAAATACAAAAATTAGCCGGGCGTGGTGGCGGCGCCTGTAATCCCAGCTACTCAGGAGGCTAAGGTAGGAGAATCACTTGAACCCAGGAGGGGAGGTTGCAGTGAGCCAAAATCGCACCATTGCACTCCAGCCTGGGTGAAAAGAGCAAGACTTTTGTCTTAAAAAACAAAAAGAATGTCCAGGGTTTATTTCCTGGGGCTTTTTTAGGTTCAGTGGATCATTCAGTGATATATATAAGCACATATACATGTTACTTACATTTACCTGAAGACTGTCCTATGGTGTGGCCAAAAGCCACCTTTAAATTTTATTTCTCATCTTGGGAGGCTGGAGCGAGAGGATCACTTGAGGCCAAAAGTTCAAGACTAGCCTGAGCAACACAGCAAGACCCCATTTAAAAAAAGAAGAAAAAAAAAAAAACTTAAAAACTTAGCTGGATGTGGTTTCATGTGCCTATAGTCCCAGCAAACTATCCAAGCAGGAGGATGGCTTGAGCTCGGGAGTTTGAGGCTGTAGTGAGCTATCATTGTGTTACTATGCCCCAGCCTGGATGATAGAAAGAGACCCCATCTCCAAAAATTTCTATTTGCTGTCTTAAAATGTGCCTCACTAACCCGGTGAGGTGGTTCACGACTGTAATCCCAACACTTTGGGAGGCTGAGGCGGGCGGATCACAAGGTCAGGAGATCGAGACCACCCTGGCTAACGGTGAAACCCTGTCTCTACTAAAAATACAAAAAATTAGCCGGGTGTAGTGGCGGGCGCCTGTAGCCTCAGCATTTTGGGAGGCCAAGACGGGCGGATCACGAGGTCAGGAGATCGAGACCATCCTGGCTAACACTGTGAAACCCCGTCTCTACTAAAAATACAAAAAATTAGCCGGGCATGGTGCCGGGCCCCTGTAGTCCCAACTATTCGGGAGGCTGGGGCAGGAGAATGGTGTGAACCCAGGAGGCAGAGCTTGCAGTGAGCTGAGATCACACCACTACACTGCAGCCTGGGCGACGGAGCGAGACTCCCTCAAAAAAAAAAAAAAAAGTGCCTCACTAGCTGTTATCCAGTTGAACTCACCCCACAGGGTTATTTGGTGTAATGAGTATGATAATTTATCAAGTTGTATGATATTGTCCCTTGCTGATACTAAAGTACACACCTTTACCAAATTATAATAGAGTCACAGTGATCTTATTAGTTAATTCTACACTTGATCTTAGCCAAAAGGCCGAGAAGCGATCTCATTAGTTAATTCTAATTGTGATTCTAAAACAATAATTCTTGGCCGGGCGCGGTGGCTCAAGCCTGTAATCCCAGCACTTTGGGAGGCTGAGACGGGCGGGTCACAAGGTCAGGAGATTAAGACCATCCCGGCCAACCTGGTGAAACCCCGTCTCTACTAAAAAAATACAAAAAACTAGCCGGGCGAGGTGGCAGGCGCCTGTAGTCCCAGGTAGTCGGGAGGCTGAGGCAGGAGAATGGCGTAAACCCGGGAGGCGGAGCTTTCAGTGAGCTGAGATCCAGCCACTGCACTCCAGCCTGGGCGACAGAGCGAGACTCCATCTCAAAAAATAATAATAATAATAATTATAATAATTATTTCAGTTACCAAAAGGATACGCACGTTTGACTATGTGATTAAGCCATTTAGATATCATGCTTTAAGAGAAGGTTAAGCTATGGGAGCTGTTAATATTTCCTTCTAGCTCTCCATTCCTTCTCTAACAATGCATCAGTAACTTAAAAATCTAATGTGAAATGATGCCTCACAGTATGTCTCTCTAGATTGCATTGGTTAGAGCCTAATATATTTTATTTTTTACAAAAGATATAACTTTAAAAATATTTCTTTATAGTATCAATATTATATAGCAATATAGGTTAACCACTGTATGTGTTAAGTGCTATGTATAGGTTAAGTGTTTGGAGAATGACTCTCCTGAAAATGGCTTGTTTTTCCATTTTAACTTTTCTTTCTTCCTTTATTTAAGGATTCCTAGATGAGGTTATGAAGAAGTATGGCAGTTTGGTTCCACTCAGTGAAAAAGAAGTCCTTGGAAGATTAAAAGATGTGTTTAATGAAGACTTTTCTAATAGGTATATAAACGATGCTAAAGTTAAGCCCTTGAAAATAAAATTGTTGGCATATATGACTTTTCTTTTGATTTACAGGAAAAAAAGATGCTTAGCAGTAAATTGAGAAGTACTCATTTTTTTTTAATGTTTTCTTTCGAAATCTTTCTCTTTCAGAAAACCATTTATCAATAGAGAAATAACAAACTATCGGGCCAGACATCAAAAATGTAACTTCCGTATCTTCTATAATAAACACATGCTGGATATGGATGACCTGGCGACTCTGGATGGTCAGAACTGGCTGAATGACCAGGTCAGTATATTGTAGTTTGTCAATGTGGAGAAGTTGCAGAGGATGTTAGTCAATAAAATATAATCTCTGGTTTGGCTTCTCAGTTGTCTTTTGGAATCAAGGATTCTTCATTCTTTACTGGTTACTTGCCTCAGGATCCAAACGGTTTGATTACTGCTGTCAGTAATAATATATTCTTCATTCTGATTGGGATGTTCTGAATTGTGTAGGGTTAGTAACGTGGTTTTATTTATTTATTTTGTTTTTCTTTCTCCAACTTATTGGCAGCGATAGTAAGCTGGTTTTATGTTGACTTTTTATAGGTCATTAATATGTACGGTGAGCTGATAATGGATGCGGTCCCAGACAAAGTAAGTGAAAACTTCCTCTTCTGCAGGAGAGAGTGTCTGTGTGTATTAAAAGGAGTAGTTTTGTGTGTGTGTGTGTGTTTAAATTATCTGACATTCCTTAAATTTTTAAAAACGAGAGTTCAATTTTGTCTTGATCATGCACTGGGCTTGACTGTAAGTTCCATCAAATCACTTCTTTTGTTTTTCTTTTTGAGATGGAGTTTCGCTCTTATTGCCCAGGCTGGAGTGCAATGGCGTGATCTCGGCTCACTGCAACCTCCACCTCGTGGGTTCAAGCAGTTCTCCTGCCTCAGCCTTCCGAGTAGCTGGGATTACAGGTGTGTGCCACCACGCCTGGCTAATTTTTGTATTTTTAGGAGAGATGGGGTTTTACCATTTTGGCCAGGCTGATCTAGAACTCCTGACCTCTGGTGATCCGTCCCCCTTCCCCTCCCAAAGTGCTGGGATTAAAGATGTGAGCCACCATGCCCAGCGGCTTTTTACATTTAACTTAAAATCTTGCTTTCTTTAAAAATGTAAAAAAAATTTCATGTTTCACTTTTTCTTGGATAAATCTTTGATACTCAGTTCAAATACAGATTGAACCCTCGTAAACTCTAAATTCTCTTAAGAGTTTTGTTACATACCAAAACTATGTTTTTACTTAATGTGTTTTTCTGAGTACACAGATACCTGATGGGTGCAAAAATTTCCAAGTACTTTATAAAACTTACCAATCTAATAAAGTAATAGATAAATACTAAAAAGTCAGATTCTGATACCGTTTATGAATATAGAAAATGTTTTATGACTTTCCACTTAAATTATAAATCTGTTATACATTTATAAATTGGAATCATGAGGCTAATCTGCTAGATTCTCTATTGTCAAATTCTCTTAATCATCAGAAAGTTTAAACACATACAGATTATCTTTAACATAAAAGTGTTAATTTCAAGGGTTTCATTTACCACCAGTATACATTTAATTCTAAACGTTCGTGGAGTCAAAAGGACACTTAACTAAGGCAGCAGTTCTCAAAGCATGGTCCCCATACTAGCAGCATCAGTATCCCCTGAGAACTTAACTAGAAATGCACATTCTCAGACTCCAACCCAAATCTACTGAATCGGAAACTTTAGGTGGGTACCACCAATCTGTGTTTTGACAAGCTCTCCAGATGATTCTGATGGAACCAAGTTTAAGAATCACTGCTCTAGAGACAACTACTATAAGCTCTTATTTATTTATTTATTTTTATTAAAATTATAAAAAATACCCTTTTTTTTTTAAGAGACACTAAAAAGACACTCCAGGCTGGAGTGCAGTGGCCCAATCATAGCTCACTGTAGCCTTGAACTCCTGGGCTCAAGCAGTCGTCTCGCCTCAGCCTCCCAAGTAGCTGGGACTAGAGAGGTACGTGCCGCTATACCCAGCTAGTTTATTTTTATTTTTAGTAGGGCCTGGAGTCTTGCTGTGTTGCCCAGGCTAGCTTGAACTCTGGGCTTAGCTAAAGTAATCCTCTCACCTCTGACTCTCAGAAGGGCTGGGATTAGAGGTGTGAGCACTATGTCTGGCAGCTCTTTTAATCTGTATGTTAAGCTGCATGGTTATCAAAAGAATGTGCATCAGAACCATCTGAAAGGCTTCTAAAACCAGATTACTGGGCCCTACCTTCGGAGTTTCTTCTTTAATAGGTCTGGGATGAGGCCTGATAATTTGGATTTCTAACAAGTTCCTAGATGATGCTGACACTACTGGTCTGGTGACTACACTTGGAGAACCACAGTGCTAAGGGAACAGTTTTATCACCTCATGTTACTGAGTGAGCACTTTAAGGCCACAATATGTTTACCATCTCAGATGAGCTGATGTACCACTTACTTATAAGTCAGAAATTCAAAGCCAAGGATGCAGGACCTGATGCTCTACACAGCCAGGGTAATTCTGGGGTACTAGAAATAATCAAGCGAAGGCCTTTTTGAAGTTACTGTAACAACAGGAGTCTTTAAATCCACATCCTTCACGCGGAGTTAGTTATGTAATGTCTCCCTTGAGTTCAAGGTAATTGTTACCTCATTTTTTCATAGCCTCTTTCATCTTTTTCACCTGATTTGGAGAGATTTGTCAGGTTGCTTCTCTGCTTGATTGGATTCAGGTAATCTGTTTACTGCTGCATTCCAAATCTGACTATAGACCACAGCTGTAAGGTCATTCCAATAAAAATTTGGAACACCGTTTTCTGTAAACCGTGTAATGTATTTTCTATATTTTGATCATTATTATCATTATTATTATTTTTTGAGATGGAGTTTTGCTCTAGTGCCCAGGCTGGAGTGCAGTGATGTGATCTCAGCTCACTGCAACCTCTGCCTCCCACGTTCAAGAGATTCTCCTACTTCAGCCTCCTGAGTAGCTGGGATTACAGATGCCTGCCACCACGCCCGGCTAGTCTTTGTATTTTTAGTAGAGACGGTGTCTCACTGTGTTGGCCAGGCTGGTCTCAAACTCCTGACTTCAGATGATCCACTTGCCTCCTCAATCATTGTTTTTAAGAATAAATTTTTCCTTTCTTTTTGTCTGCTTTATATTCAAACATTTTAAAATTTCCTCTTTCTTTTGAAGTTAAATCTGGGCAAAGCCTAATATAATCTGGTTGCTTGTATTTGTTGTCTGTTCTAGGTTCACTTCTTCAACAGCTTTTTTCATAGACAGCTGGTAACCAAAGGATATAATGGAGTAAAAAGATGGACTAAAAAGGTATCCTCTTTGTTTCTTTTTTATTCCACATTTGAAAAGCAGATGATAAGCCACTTTGTGTGGAAGGATAAGAACTTTAATGCCAATATGATATTAGGTAGAAACAGACTTTTTAATGTGACAAATTTTAAAGCTGTTTCTTTTAAATCGTATTGTTTGAAAGACCTTAATTGCCTCCTGGTCCCAATTATGGTGGTAGAACAGTGCGATGATAAAGAAAGAGCTGCCATCATTTGGTATTATCTGGTAGTCTTGTCAGCAGACAGCAGAAGCTTTCAACAATGTTTTGCCAGTGCTTGGTATGGTGCCTCGCGCCTGTAGTCCCAGCTACTTGGGATGCTGAGACCAGAGGATCACTTGAGCCCAAGCATTTGAGGCCAGCTTGGGCAACATAGCCAGATCCTGTCTCTTAAAATGTTAACTGATCCATCAGGAGAAATATCTTTTGTATCACAATCTATTCATAAAATCATGCACATACATGTAATTGAAATAATTTCTAAGAACCATGTACCTAATTTACTATGTATGATGTACTCTAATCAGAGGTGATAAGTGCTATTTGCTATGAAAACTTCGGAACACAGTATGAGAATACAAGCTAACTGGGATAGGGTCGCAGGAGGGAGGGGGAAGATGGGCTTAGTACTTTTAGACAGGCTTGTCAGCAAAGGCCTCTGAAGAGATCACATTTCACTGAAAACTGTGAAGATCAGAGGAGCATTCGCAGTGGATGGAAGAGTGAATATTAAAGGCCCTGAAGCAGAAGTGAGTTTGGTATGTTGGAGTATCACACACACGAGATCAGACAAGGAGTCAGGGATCAAGTCATGCGGGGCCATATAGGCTCTGGTAAAGAGTTTGGATCATGAGGGCAATTTGAAGACATTAGAGAGTTTAGGCTGGGCATGGTAGCTCACGCCTGTAATCCCAGCCCTTTGGGAGGCCGAGGTGGGCAGATCACCGGAGGTCAGGAGTTCGAGACCAGTCTGGCCAATGTGGCAAAACCCTGTCTTTACTGAAAATACAAAAGTTATCCGGGTTGTGGTGATGGGCGCCTGTAACCCTAGCTAGCTACTTGGGAGGCTGAGGTGGGAGAATCACTTGAACATGGGAGGTGGAGGTTGCAGTGAGCCGAGATTGCACTATTGCACTCTAGCCTGGGTGACAGAACGAGACTGCATGTCAAAAGAAAACTAAATAAAAAATAAAAATGAAGACATTAGAGAGTTTAAGTAGCAGGTGGGGGTGTGTATGAGTATGTGTGTGAACGATAGATAGGATTGTCCTTAGCAGCATTCATTCATTCCACATTTATTTATATTTATTTATTTATTTATTTATTTTTTGAGATGGAATCTTGCTCTGTTGCCCAGGCTGTAGTGCAATGGCACTATCTCCACTCACTGCAACCTCTGCCTCCCAGGTTCAAGCGATCCTCCTGCTTCAGCCTCCTGTGTAGCTGGGATTACAGTCCCCTGCCACTACACCTGGCTAATTCTTGCATTTTTAATAGAGATGGGGTTTCACTATGTTGGCCAGGCTGGTCTCGAACTCCTGACCTCAGGTGATCTGCCCGCCTCAGCCTCCCAAAGTGTTGGGATTACAGGCGTGAGCCCCCGTGCCCGGCATTAAACAGTTATTTATTGAGTACCTGTTATGTGCCTATGTGGAAAACCTGTTTTTTCCTCTGCTGTCACACCACAGCAGTAGTCAGCACAGAAGACTTCTGTGACCAAAGCAAGCAGCGAACACTGGCTGGATGCCTCTAATTCAATCCCAACCCTATCTACCTGGTGACAGCGCCACATCCCACAGGCTGAGGGCTCATGCCTCACGAGTGCCCCCCACCCACTTCAGACACCAGTTGCAAGTCCAGGCTTCTGAAACTTCTGACCAACAGACTTAAGTGAGGGTTCCCATGCTGCCCTCCTTGAGTTTGATTAATTTGCTGGAACAGTTCACAGAATTCCCGGAAGTTCTTACCTACATTTAGCAGTTTATTATAAAGGATATTACAAAGGATTCGGATGAAGAGGTACATGGGAAGAGATGTAGGGGAGTGGGCACAGGGATTCTCTAGGACCTGCACAGGCACACCACCCTCTAGGAACTTCCACATATTTAGTATCCAGAAGCTCTCCCAGTGCAGTCCTTTTCAGTTTTTATGGAGGCTTCATTGCATAGGTGAATGCCTAAACCAGTGGCCATTGGTTAACCTTTAGCTCCTCTTCTCTCCCTGATGGTTGGGGGATTGGGTGGGACTGAAAGTTACAATCCTCTAATTCTGCCTTGCTCTTATCCTAAAGCTACCTAGTAGCTGCCAGCCATCAGTCAATCATTAACATACAAAAAGACATCACTTTGGGCCTGGACTCACATCCCTTTAATCCCAGCACTTTGGAAGGCTGAGGCAGGCAGATCATTTGAGGTCAGGAGTTCAAGACCAGCCTGGCCAACATGGTGGAACCCTGTCTCTACTGAAAATACAAAAATTAGCTGGATATGGTGGCACGTGCCTATAATTCCAGCTACTTGGGAGGCTGAGACAGGAGAATCACTTCAACCCAGGAGGCAGAGGTTGCCGTGAGCTGAGCTTGTGCCACAGCACTCCAGCCTGGGTGACAGAGCAAGACTGTTTTCAAAAAAAAAAAAAGACATAACTTTGGAAATTCCAAGGACTTCAGGAGTTGTATGCTAGGAAATGAGGTCAAAGACCAAATTTATTGTTTTACAGTATCATAGTGCCAGACATTATAGTAAATCGAGAAAGTGGTAAGTAAAACATAAGTAGAGACAGTTTTTGCTTTCATGAAGTCTGCAGTCTAGTGGTGGAGACAGCACCTATCACAGTTTGTATTTATATTTTTGGTGGTGTAATTATTTGTTTAGTGGGTACAAAAGAAAAGTACTGGATACTACGGGAGTGTATTGGAATGGGGATTTGGTTAACCTAGCCTGAGGGTAAGGGAATGTTTCTCATAGGAAGTAATATTTAAGCAGAAATATCAAAGATGAATACAAGTTAACTAGGTAAATGGAGAATAAGGGTATGTGAAACATAGACAGAAGGAGTAAGTATCTGGTAGAAGAATGGGAAAAGACTGGTGTAACTGAAATGCAGAGAGTAAAGAAGAGAGTGGCATGAAGTGCACCTGATCCGCAGGTCACGGCCTTGAGGTTTGTGTTTTGGGTTGTATCCTGAATGTAATAGGAAACCATTGAAGGGTTTTAGGTGACATTATTCACTTTGTAGTCTTTGTTCTAACAGTAATGAAGAAGACTGATGGGTGTGGGAGCAAAGTTGATGTGGGTAGAACAGGAGACCATTTCAGATTCATGGTACTTTGAACTAGAATAATAGCAGGAGAGATGGAAGATGAGTGTGATGTAGGAAGTAAAATTAACAGGACTTGGTGATAAGTTGGTTATGGAGATGAAGGACAAGAAGTGTGAAAGATGACTTCCAAGTATGTGACTTGTATGACTGGATGGCCTGTGGTTGTATTTACATTAGAAAATGTAGGACAACTAGTAGAGAATTGTTCAAATAAAAAATGTACAGCCATATAATTGGATGCCACTTAAGCAGGAAAAGCTATGTAGATAATGAACGATGGGCTGGGCGCAGTGGCTCACGCCTGTAATCCCAGCACTTTGGGAGGCAAAGGCAGGCGGATCACGAAGTCAGGAGATCGAGACCATCCTGGCTCACACGGTGAAACCCCGTCTCTACTAAAAATACAAAAAAAAAAAAAAAAAAAACTAGGCCGGGCACGG
>NC_045435.1:191984103-192015071 GCF_002776525.5 Piliocolobus tephrosceles | reverse complement strand
GGCGACAGAGCCAGACTCCGTCTCAAAAAAAAAAAAAAAAAAAACTAGCCGGTCGTGGTGGCGGGTGCCTGTAATCCCAGCTACTCGGGAGGCTGAACCCAGGAGGCGGAGCTTGCAGTGAGCCAAGATCGTGCCACTGCACTCCAGCCTGGGCGACAGAGCGAGACTCGGTCTCAAGGAAAGGAAAAAAGAAAAAGAAAAGAAGAAAAGATAATGAACGATGCTTATATTCCATTTGGAGTGGGGGAAAATTACAAGCAGTGTGGGCAAAAAGTATACATTCGTGGAAAAGTATCTGAATGATAAACGTGAGAGTGAAAGAATAAAGTCAAATATGTGAGTTATTTCATTAAATAATAAACTAAATTATTCCTTCTTCTAGATCAGGGGTGTCCAATCTTTTGGATTCCCTGAGCCTCACTGGAAGAAGAGTTGTCTTGGGGCACACATAAAATACACAGATGCTAACAATAGCTGATAAGGTTTAAAAAAACTGCAAAAAATCTCATAATATTTTAAGAAAGTCTACGAATTTGTGTTCGGCTGCATTCAAAGCCGTCCTGGGCTGCCTGTGGGCTGTGGATTGGACAGGCTTGCTCTAGATCCTCTCAGATTGGGTTAAGTAAAAAAAACCCAGCCATATGCTGAATATAAGAAATAAACATAAAATAATATGAGAAAGAAAGGTTGAAAATGAAGTGACATTTAATGAGACTGGGTGCTGTGTCTCATATCTGCAATCCCAACACTTTGGGAGACCTAAAATTATTGTAGATGGGAGGATTGCTTGAGCCCAAGAGTTTGAAACCAGCCTAGGCAACCAAGCAAGACCCCATTTGTATAAAAAATTTTAAAAACTTAGCTGGCCATGGTGGCAGCCTGTGGTCCCAGTTATCCAGATGACTGAGGTGGGAAGATCGCTTGAGCCTGGGAGGTCAAGGCTGCAGTGAGCTCTCATCACATCACTGCACTCCTGCCTGGGTGACAGACTGACACCTTGTCTCAATTTAAAAAAACAAAAAAGGCAACTACATGAAAATTAACCTGTTCCTGAGTAACTCCTGGGTAAATAAAGAAATTAAGGCAGAAATCAAGAAATTCTTTGAAACCAACGAGAAGAGAGAGACAAAGTACCAGAATCTCTGGGACACAGCTAAAGCAGTGTTAAGAGGGAAGTTTATAGCACTTAAATGCCCACATCAAAAAGCTGGAAAGATCTCAGATCAACATCCTAAAATCACAATTAAAAGAACTAGAGGCCGGGCGTGGTGGCTCAAGCCTATAATCCCAGCACTTTGGGAGGCCAAGACGGGCGGATCACGAGGTCAGGAGATCGAGACCATCCTGGCTAACACGGTGAAACTTCGTCTCTACTAAAAAAATACAAAAAACTAGCCGGGTGAGGTGGCGGGCGCCTGTAATCCCAGCTACTCGGGAGGCTGAGGCAGGAGAATGACGTAAACCCGGGACGTGGAGCTTGCAGTGAGCTGAGATCCGGCCACTGCACTCCAGCCTGAGTGACAGAGCGAGACTCCGTCTCAAAAAAAAAAAAAAAAAAAAAAAACTAGAGAAGCAGCTGGGAGTGGTGGCTCATGCCTGTAATCCCAGCACTTTGGGAGGCCGAGGCGGGCAGATCACCTGAGGTCGGGAGTTTGAGATGAGCCTGATGAACATGGAGAAACCCCATCTCTACTAAAAATACAAAATTAGCTGGGTGTGGTGGCACATGCCTGTAATCCCAGCTACTTGGGCTGAGGCAGGAGAATCACTCGAACCTGGGAGGTGGAGGTTGCAGTGAGCTGAGATCGCGCCATTGCACTCCAGCCTAGGCAACAAGAGTGAAACTCCGTCTCAAAACAAACAAAAACAGTAACAACAGCAACAAGGAAATAGAGAAACAAGGGCAAACAAATCCAAAAGCTAGCAGAAGACAAGAAATAACTAAGATCAGAGCAGAACTGGAGATAGAAACACAGAAAAAAACCTTTCAAAAAATCAATGAATCCAGGAGCTGGATTTTTTGAAAAAATTAACAAAATGGACCTCTAGCTAAACTAAAGAAGAAAAGAGAGAAGAATCAAATGACACAATAAAAAATGATAAAGGGGATATCACCACTGACACCACCGACATATACAAACTACCATCAGAGAATACTATAAACACCTCTACGCAAATAAAGTAGAAAAGCTAGAAGAAATGGATAAATTCCTGGACACATACACCCTCCCAAGACTAAACCAGGAAGAAGTCGAGTATCTGAATAGACCAATAACAATTTCTGAAATTGAGGCAGTAATTAATAGCCTACCAACCACAAACAGCCCTGGACCAGACAGATTCACAGCCAAATTCTAACCGAGGTACAAAGAGGAGCTGATACCATTCCTTCTGAAACTATTCTAAACAATTGAAAAGGAGGAACTCCCTCCTAACTCATTTTATAAGGCCAGTATCCTGATACCAAAACCTGGCAGAGACACAACAAAAAAAAAAAACTTCAGGCCAATATCTCTGATGAACATTGGTGTGAAAATTCTCAATAAAATACTGGCAAACCAAATCCAGCAGCACATCAAAAAGCTTATCAACCGTGATCAGGTCGGCTTCGTCCCTAGGATGCCGGGCTGATTCAACATACGCAAATCAGTTAACATAATCTATCGTATAAACAACCAATGACAAAAACCACATGATTATCTCATTAGATGCAGAAAAGGCCTTCGGTAAAATTCAGCATCGGTTCATTTAAAAACTCTCAATAAACTAGTTACTGATTGAACATATATCAAAATAATAAGAGCTATTTATGACAAACCCATAGCCAATATCAATGGGCAAAAGCTGGAAACATTCCCTTTGAAAACTGGCATAAGACAAGGATGCCCTCTCCCACCACTTCTATTCACCATAGTATTGGAAGTTCTGGCCAGGGCAATCAGGCAAGGGAAACAAATAAAGGGTATTCAGATAGAAAGAGGAAGTCAAATTGTCTCTCTTGCAGATGGCATGATTCTGTATTTAGAAAATCCCATCATCTGAACCCCAGAACCCCTTAAGTTGATAAGAAACTTTAGCAGAGTCTCAGGATACAAAGTCAGTGTGCAAATATCACAAGCATTCCTATACACCAACAATGGACAAGTAGAGAGCCAAATCATGAATGAACCCCTATTCACCCTTGCTACAAAGATAATAAAATACCTAGGAATACAGTTTACAAGGGATGTGAAGGACATCTTCAAGGAGAACCACAAACCACTGCTCAAAGAAATAAGAAAGGACACAAACAAATGGAAAAATATTCCATCCTTGTGGATTGGAAGAATCGTGAAAATGCCCATACTGCCCAAAGTAATTTTTTTTTTTTTTTTTTGAGATGGAGCCTCACTCTGTTGCCCAGGCTGGAGTGCAGTGATGTGATTACGGCTCACTGCAACCTCCACCTCCCGGGTTCAAGCTATTCTCCTGCCTCAGCCTCCCAAGTAGCTGGGACTACAGGTGTGTGCCACCATGCCCAGCTAATTTTCTGTATTTTTAGTAGACTCGGTTTCACCATGCTAGCCAGGATGGTCTCGATCTCCTGACTTCGTGATCCACCTGTCTCCGCCTACCAAAGTGCTGGGATTATAGGTATGAGCCACCACACCTGGCTGCCCAAAGTAATTTATAGATTCGATGCTATTCCCATCAAACTACCATTGGCATTCTTCACAGAATTAGAAAAAACTAAAATTCATATGGAACCAAAAAAGAGCCTGTATAGCCAAGACAGTCCTAAGCAAAAAGAACAAAGCTGGAGGCATCACACTACCTAACTTCAAAGTATACTTCAAGGCTACAGTAGCCAAAACAACATGGTATTGGTGCCAAAACAGACATATAGACCAATGGAACAGAACAGAGACCTCAGAAATAACACCGCACATACACAACCATCTGATCTTTGACAAACCTGACAGAAACAAGCAATGCGGAAAGGATTCCCTATTTAATAAATGGTGCTGGGAAAACTGGCTAGCCATGTGCAGAAAACTGAAACTGGACCTCTTCCTTACACCTTATACAGAAATTAACTCAAGATGAATTAAAGACTTAACTGTAAAACACAAAATAATAAAAACCCTAGAAGAAAACCTAAGCAGTTCAATTCAGAACATAGGCATGGGCAAAGACTTCATGACAAAAACATCAAAAGCAATTGCAACAAAAGCCAAAATTGACAAATGGAGTTTTTTTTTTTTTTTGAGACAGAGTTTCGCTCTCGTTGCCCAGGCTGGAGTACAATGACGCAATCTTAGCTGATTGCAACCTCCACCTCCCAGGTTCAAGCAATTCTTCTGCCTCAGCCTCCCGAGTAGCTGGGATTACAGGCATGCACCACTACGCCTGGCTAATTTTGTATTTTTAATAGAGACGGGGCTTCTCCATGTTGAAGCTGGTCTTGAACTTCTGACCTCAGGTGATCCGCCCACCTTGGCCTCCCATAGTGCTGGGATTACAGGCGTGAGCCACCACGCCCGGCAACAAATGGGTTCTAATTAAACTAAAGAGCTTCTGCTCAGCCAAAGAAACTGTCATCAGAGTGAACAGGCAACCTGTAGAATGGGAGAAAATTTTTGCAATCTGCCCACCTGACAAAGATCTAATATCCAGAATCTATAAGGAACTTAAATAGATTTACAAGAAAAAAAAAATCATCAAAAAGTGGGCAAAGGATATGAACAGACACTTCTCAAAAGAAGACATTTATGCTTAGTCTCAGCTACTTGAGAGGCTGAGACAGGAGAATCGCATGACCTAGGAGGCAGAAGTTGCAGTGAGCCAAGATCACGCCACTGCACTCCAGCCTGGGAGACAGAGTGAGACTTTGTCTCAAAAAAAAGAAAAAAAAGACATTTATGTGGCCAAAAACCATATGAACAAAGCTCACCAGCCAGGCACAGTGGCTCATGCCTGTAATCCCAGCACTTTGAGAGGTTGAGGTGGATGTGGTGGTGGGGGCTTGTAATCCCAGCTACTCTGGAGGCTGAGGCAGGAGAATTGCTTGAACCTGAGAGGCAGAGGTTGCAATGAGCTGAGATTGTGTTATTGCACTCTAGCCTCAGCAACAAGAGCAAGTCTCTGTCTCAAAAAAATAAAAAAAACCACACACACAAAACAGCTAATCACTGATCATTAGAGAAATGCAAATCAAAACCACAGTGAGATACCATTTCACACCAGTCAGAAATGACTTTTTTTTTTTTTTTTTTTTTTTGAGACGGAGTCTCGCTCTGTCGCCCGGGCTGGAGTGCAGTGGCCGGATCTCAGCTCACTGCAAGCTCCGCCTCCCAGGTTCACGCCATTCTCCTGCCTCAGCCTCCCGAGTAGCTGGGACTACAGGCGCCCGCCACCTCGCCCGGCTAGTTTTTTGTATTTTTTAGTAGAGACAGGGTTTCACCATATTAGCCAGGATGGTCTCGATCTCCTGACTTCATGATCCGCCCGTCTCGGCCTCCCAAAGTGCTGGGATTACAGGCTTGAGCCACCGCGCCCGGCCAGAAATGACAATTATTAAAAAGTCAAGAAACAATAGAAGCTGGCAAGGCTGTGGAGAAATAGGAATGCTTTTACACTGTTGGTGGGAATGTAAGTTAGTTCAACCACTGTGGAAGACAGAGTGGCAATTCCTCAAGGATCTAGAACCAGAAATACCATTTGACCCAGCAATCCTGTTACTGGGTATATACCCAAAGGACTATGAATCATTCTCTATAGAGACACATGCATGTGTATATTTATTGCAGCACTCACAGCAAAGACATGGAACCAACCCAAATGCCCATCAGTGATAGACGACATAAAGAGAATGTGGTACATATACACCATAGAATACTATGCAGCCATTAAAAGAATGAGATCATGTCCTTTGCAGGGACATGGATGGAGTTAGAAGCTATCATCCTGAGCAAACTAACACAGGAACAGAAACCCAAACACTGCATGTTCTCACTCATAAGTGGGAGCAGTACAATAAGAACACATGGACACAGGGAGGGGAACAGCATACACCAAGGCCTGTCGGGGGTTGGGGACAAAGAGAGGGAGAGCATTAGGACAAATACCTAATGCATGCAGGGCTTAAATCCTAGATGACAGCCGGGTGCAGTGGTTCATGCCTGTAATCCAGCCTGGGTGACAGAGCAAGACCCTGTCTCAATTAAAAAAAAACAAAACAAAACAAAAACTAAGGCCGGGCGCGGTGGCTCAAGCCTGTAATCCCAGCACTTTGGGAGGCCGAGACGGGCGGATCACGAGGTCAGGAGATCAAGACCATCCTGGCTAACACGGTGAAACCCCGTCTCTACTAAAAATACAAAAAACTAGCCGGGCGAGGTGGCCGGCGCCTGTAGTCCCAGCTACTCGGGAGGCTGAGGCAGGAGAATGGCGTAAACCCGGGAGGCGGAGCTTGCAGTGAGCTGAGATCCGGCCACAGCACTCCAGCCCGGGCGACAGAGCAAGACTCCGTCTCAAAAAAAAAAAAAACTAGATGACGGATTGATAGATGCAGCAAACCACCACGGCACGTGTATGCCTATGTAACAAACCTGCCTGTTCTGCACATGTATCCCAGAACTTAAAGTAAAATTTTAAAAAAATTCACGTTTTCATTACAAGAAAAAAAAAATGAAAAGGTACTAGGCAGCTGGGCATGGTGGTGTGTGCCTGTAGTCCCTGCTACTCAGTAGGTTGAGGTGGGAGGATTTCTTGAGCCCAGGAGTTTGAGACTGCGGTGAGCAGTGGTCATACCACTGTACCCCAGCCTGGGTAACAGACCTTGCCTCTAAAAATAATAATTTGTTTAAAAATTATGGAAATTTAACGGTACTAGACAAAAACAAAACAGAAAGAAGGAATATTAATAATACTAATAGCAGTTGAAGTAGAATTTAAGGTGAGAAGCAAATTGTGTAACAAAGAAACACTGGACTAGCCAGGGGCGGTGGCTTACGCCTGTAATCCCAGCACTTTGGGAGACCAAGGTGGGCAGATCACCTGAGGGCAGGAGTTCGAGACCCAGCCTGGCCAACATGGTGAAACCCCATCTCTAGTAAAAATACAAAATTGGCCAGGCATGGTGGCACATGCCTGTAATCCCAACTACTTGGGAGGCTGAGGCAGGAGAATTGCTTGAACCTGGGAGGCAGAGGTTGCAGGGAGCCAAGATCGCCATTGCACTCCAGCCTGGGCAACCAAAGGAAACTCCTTCTCAAAAAAAGAAGAAAATTGAAAACTTTATTCAAACAAATGAAAATGGAGATATAACATGTGAAAGCCTATGGGATACAGCAAGAGCAGTACTAAGAGAAAAGTTTGTAGCAGTAAGTGCCTACATTCAAAAACGTAGAAAAACTTCAATAAACAACCTAATGATGTGTCTTAACTAGAAAAGCAAGAGCCAACCAAACCCAAAATTAGAAGAAAAGGAATAATAAAGATAGGCCTAGAAAAAATTTGAAATTAAAATAAACCAATAGAAAAGATAAATTAAACAACAGTTGGTCTTTTGAAATGATAAAATTGACAAACCTTTAGCCAGACTAAGAAAAAAAGAGAGACCGAAATAAATAAAATCAGAGAGAAAAAGGAGATATTGCAACTGATGTCACAGAAATTCAAAGCACCATTAAAGACTACTATAAACAATGATATACCAATATACTGGAAAACCTACAAGAAAAGAAATGGATAAATTCGTAGACACATACAACTGACCAAGATTGAATCATGAAGAAATCCAAATCCTGAATAGACCAATAAAAAGTTACAAGATCAAAGCCATAATAAGAAGTTTCCTTTCAAAGCAAGCCCAGGATCCGGTGGCTTTACTTCTGAATTCTTCCAAACATTGAAGGAACTCATAGGCTTTGCATGGTGGCTCACACCTTTAATCCCAGCACTTTGGGAGGCCAAGGTGAGAAGATAGTTTGAGAACAGCCTGGGCAAGATAGTGAGACCATGTCTATAACTCTCTAAATAATAATATTTTTAAAGTTAAAAAAGAACTTATACCAATCCTGCTCAAACTATTCCAGAAAATCAAGGAGGAGGGAATACATTCAGACTCATTCTATGAGACCAGTATTACCCTGATACCAAAACCAGACAAGTACACATTGAAAAAGGAAAACTACAGGCCAGTATCTTTGATGAACACAGATGTAAACATTCTCAACCCCAAATACTGGCAAATCATATTCAACAACATATTAAAAAGATCATCGTGATCAAGTGGGATCCATTCCAGAGATGCAGGGATGGTTCAACATACATAAATCAGCGTGATGCTCATATTAGCAGAATGAAGGGCAAAATCATATGATCATTTCCGTTGATGCTGAAAAAACATTCACAATTTAACACAAGATAAAAACCTCAACAACAAAAAAACTGTATAGAAGGAACATATTTCAACACAATAAAAGCATGTATGACAAACCTACAGGTAATATCATACATAGTGAATGGGGAAAACCTGATAGCCTTACCTCAAACATCTGGAACAAGACAAGGATGCCCACTTTCACCACTGTTATTCAATACTGGAAGTCCTAGCTAGGGCAATTAGACAAGAGAAAGGGCATCTAAACTGGAATGGAAGAACTCAAATTATCCTTGTTTGCGGACCTTATAGTCTTACACTTAGCAAAACCTAGACACAAAGCACTTGGATTAGTTTATACCCATAATTATAACTCACGCCCTTAATCCTAGTGATTTGGGAAGCCAAGGCAGGAGGATTGTTTGAGGCCAGCCTGAGCAGCATAGTGAGACCCTTTCTGTACACACACAAAAAATGAAAAAATTAGCTGAACATGGTACCATGTGCCTGTAGTGCCAACCACCAAGAGACTGAGGCAGGGGGTTCACTTGTGAGGTTGAGGATGCAGTGAGCTGTGATTGCACCATTCCACTCCAAATTGGCTGACAGAGTGAGACCTTGTTTCTAAAAAAAAAGAGATGCCAGGCGTGGTGGCATACTCTTGTAATCCCAGCACTTTGGGAGGCCGAGGCGGGTGGATTGCAAGGTCAGGAGATCGAGACTATCCTGGCCAACATGGGGAAACCCCATCTCTACTAAAAATACAAAAATTAGCTGGGCATGGTGGTGCGCGCCGGTAGTCCCAGCTACTTGCAGGGCTGAGGCAGGAGAATCGCTTGAACCTGGGAGGCGGAGGTTGCAGTGAGCTGAGATTTCGCCACTGCATTCCACCCTGGTGACAGAGCGAGACTCTGTCTCAAAAAAAAAGGAAGAATATAACCTAAACTCTACTGGAAAACTATTAAAACTGGCTGGGTGCGATGGCTCACGCCTGCAATCCCAGCATTCTGGGAGGCCAAAGCAAGCAGATCACGAGGTCAAGAGATAGAGAGCATCCTGGCCGACATGGTGAAACCTCATTTCTACTAAAAATACAAAAATTAGCTGGGTGTGGTGGCATGTGCCTGTTATCCCAGCTACTCTGGAGGCTGAGACTGGAGAATCTCTTGAACCCAGGAGGCAGAGGTTGCAGTGAGCCAAGATCGCGCCATTGCACTCCAGCCTGGATGACACAGCGAGATTTTGTTTAAAAAAAAAAAGCTTTTATTAGAAGACAGGCAATAAACAAATGCTGGTGAGGATGTAGAGAAAAGGGAGCCCTTGTACCCTGTTAGTGGGAATGTAAACTAGTACAGCCACTATGGAGAACAGTACAGAGGTTCCACAAAAAACTAAAAATAGAACTACTACCATCTGATCTAGCAATCCCACTGCTAGGTATAGATCCAAAAGAAAGGAAGTCAGTATATCGAAGAGATACCTGCACTCCCGTGTTTATTGTAGCACTATTCACAATAGCCAATATTCACAATAACCAAGATTCTGTATCAACCTGTCCATGAACAGATCAATGGATGAAGAGAATGTGGGCCATATACGTAATAGAATATTACTCAGCCATTAAAAAAGAATGGAATCCTGTCATTTACTACAGCATAGATGGAACTGGAAGAGATTATGTTAAGTGAAATAAGTCAGGCACAGAAAGATGTCACATGTTCTCATTCATGTGGGAGCTAACGAAACAATTGAAGTCATGGAGATAGTAGAATGATGGTTAGCAGAGTCTGGGAAGGGTAATGGGGAGCAGGGGAAAATTTGGGGATGGTTAGTGGGTACAAAAATGTAGTCAGAATGAATAAGATCTAGTGTTTGATAGCACATACAATGACTATAATCAACAATAATTTGTTGTGTATTTAAAAATAAAAGAGTGGAATTGGAATGTTTCCAGTACAAATCAGTGATAAATACTTGAGGTGATAGAGACCCCGGGGCCTCTGAGGTGATTATTACACCTTGTATGCCTGTGTCAAATCATCACATGTACCTATAAATAAAACACCTGTTAGTACCCATCAAAATATAAAAAGAATTGGTTAATCCAAGTACATGATAGATGGGTATTAATGACACTGTCAAGTATTTTTTAAAGGTGTAAGTTTTTTCATAATGAAAAAGAAGAAATTCTACCAGCATTTTAAACTTCTACCCAATGATACCATTAATTTTATTATGGATAATTTTAGACATAATAATAATTAGAATAGCATCATGAATCCCCATGAATCTGTCATCCAACCTCAAGAATTAACATTTTGCCATTCTAGTTTTATGTTTATCTCTGCCCACTCCCCTCTCCACTCTGTGATTATTTTTGGTGAACTTTTTTGAGGTATAATGTATGTGCAATAAACTGCATCCAAAGTATAAGTTGATGAGTTTTAACAATTGCACACGCTTGTGAAACTGTCACCACAATCAAGATACAGGACAATTTCATCATCTCCTAAAGAATTCTTATAATCCTTTGTACAGCCATTCTTTGCCCAGCCCCCAACCCAGCAACCACTAATCTGCTTTTTGTCACTCTAGACAACTTCGCATTTTCTAGAAGTGTATAAGTAGAATCATGCCCCATACAATTTTGTTTGGTTTCTTTTATTCAGCATAAAGGTTTTGAGATTCATCCATGTGACCGCGTGTGTCAGTAGTGTATTTCTTTTAGTTGCTGAGTAGTAGTCTATTGTATAGATAGATCACATTTGTCATCCATCTGCTGGCTGATGGATATTTGCATTGTGTCCCATTTTTCGCTCTTACGAATAAAACTGCTATATAACATTTGTGTATAAGTCTGTGCGTAGATACACATTATCAATTTCCTGGTTAAATACTTAGAAGTGGAATTGCTAGATCATATGGTGAGTGCACATTTAACTTTTCAAGAAACTTAAACCATTTTCCACAGTGATAATCTGTTTTACAATCCATACAGCATTTTACTTATGAGAGTTCCTTTGTTCTATATCCTCAGATTTGGTATTGTCATTCTTGTTAATTTTTTTTTTTTTTTTTTGAGACGGAGTCTTGCTCTGTCGCCCAGCTGGGAGTGCAGTGGCGCGATCTCCGCTCACTGCAACCTCTGCCGCCTCTGGGGTTCATGCCATTCTCCTGCCTCAGCCTCCCTAGAAGCTGGGACTACAGGCGCCCGCCATCACACCCGGCTACTTTTTTTTGTATTTTTAGTAGAGACGGGGTTTCACTGTGTTAGCCAGGATGGTCTCGATCTCCTGACCTCGTGATCCGCCTGCCTCTGCTTCCCAAAGTGCTGGGATTACAGGCGTGAGCCACCGCGCCCGGCCCTGTTGTTATTTTTTAATAGAGTCAGAGTCTTGCTTTGTTGACTAGGCTGGTCTCAAACTCTTGGCCTCAACAAGACCTCACAAAAGATGATATATGGCCGGGCACGGTGGCTCAAGCCTGTAATCCCAGCACTTTGGAAGGCTGAGACGGGTGGATCACGAGGTCGGGAGATTGAGACCATCCTGGCTAACACAGTGAAACCCCGTCTCTACTAAAAAATACAAAAAACTAGCCAGGCGAGGTGGCGGGCGCCTGTAGTCCCAGCTACTCGGGAGGCTGAGGCAGGAGAATGGCTTGAACCCGGGAGGCGGAGCTTGCAGTGAGCTGAGATCCGGTCACTGCACTCCAGCCTGGGCAACAGAGCAAGACTCCGTCTCAAAAAAAAAAAAAAAAAATGATACATAACTTTCAGTTTGTCTGTGTTCTTATGCTAACACTGTATCCTCCCACCTCAGCCTCTCGAAGTGTTGGGTTTACATATGTGAGCTACCATGGCTAGCCTCTTCTTAATTTTACCATTTTAATGGGTATATATAATATTGTCTTATTGTGGTTTTAATTTTTATTTCCTTGGTGACTAATGACATTGAGCACCTTTTCATGTGCTGTTTATATCTTTGGCCTTTTTTATCTTTTAAAAAATTATATTGTTATGTATATTATTGTAAGTGCTTCCTACAAAAGACTGTACTGAGTACTTTTTTTTTTTGAGACGGAGTCTCTGTCACTTAGGCTAGCATACACTGGCGTGATCTTGGCTCACTGCAGCCTCTGCCTCCCGGGTTCAAGTGATTCTCCTGCCTCAGCATCCTGAGTAGCTGGGACTACAGGTGCCCGCCACCATGCCTGGCTCATTTTTGTATTTTTAGTAGAGACGAGGTTTCACCATGTTGTCCAGGCTGGTCTCAAACTCCTGACCTCAAGTGATCCATCCACCTTGGCCTCCTGAAGTGCTAGGATTACAGGCATGAGCCACTGCACCCAGCTGAGTACTTTTTAAATTATATAAAATACACATAAAATTTACTATCTTACTCATTTTTAAGTGTACAGTTCAGTAGTATTAAGTATATTCACAATATTAAGCAACCAGTCTGCAAAACTTTTTCATCTTGCAAAACTGAAACTTGTATATCATATTTTGTGAAGTCTCTGTTAATACTGTTTGCCCTTTATTGGATTATCTTTTTATTATTGAGTTGTAGGAGATGTTTTTATGTTCTGAATATAAGTTATTTGTCAGGTCTATGCTTTGTTATTGTTTTCTCTCCTTCTGCAGCTTCTCTATTTGTTTTCTCAACTGTCTTTTGATGAAATCTAATTTACTATACTTTTCTATTATAGTTGCTGCTTTCTATGTCCAGTCTAAAATATATTTGCTTCCTGTGTTTTCTTACAATAGCATTGTAGTTTCCAGTTTTACATTTACATCTCTGATGCATCTCAATGAATTTTGTATGTGAGAAGTGAGGTAGGTCGGGCACGGTGGTTCACACCTATAATCCCAGCACTTTGGGAGGCCGAGGCAGGCGGATCACCTGAGGTCGGGAGTTCGAGATCAACTTGACCAACATGGAGAAACCCTGTGTCTACTAAAAATATAAAATTAGCCAGGTGTGTGGAGCATGCCTGTAATACAAGCTACTTGGGAGGCTGAGGCAGGAGAATCACTTGAACCCAGGAGACGGAGGTTGCAGTGAGCCAAGACAGTGCCATTCCACTCCAGCCTGGGCAACAAGAGCAAAACTTTGTCTCAAAAAAAAAAAATGAGGTAGGGAGGATCAAGATTTTTTTTTTCTTTAGTGTACCTTTCTTTTCCAATTTAATTGCCTTGGCACCATTATAGAAAATCAACTGATCATATATGTATAGGTCTACTTCTGGATTTTCTGTTCTCTTACACTGATGCCTATTTTTTATGTTAACACAACACGATATTACTGTATCTTCATAGTGTGTCTGAAAATCTCTGTGAGTCTGCCAGCTTTATCCTTTTTCCAGATTGTTTTGGCAATTCTGAGTCCCTTGCATTTTCATATAAACTTTAAAATTAGTTTATCAAACTCTGTTTAGTAAGCATGTTGGAGTGATTGAGATAGTGTTTATACATTAGTTTGGGGAGAATGGACATCTAATAATATTAAGCCTTTCAGTCTATGAACATGGTATATCTTTGCATTTATTTAGGTCTTTAATTTTTTTCAGCATTTTTTGTAATTTTTAGTGTATACATCTTATATATACATTCTTGTTAAATGTATCCTTAAGTATTCATGTTTCTGAAATGGCTATGAACAGAATTTTTAAAATATTATCTTCTAGTTGTTTGTATATAAAAATACAGTTGATTTCTGTATTTTGACTTTGTATCTTCTGACCTTACCAAAGTCATTTACTGCTTCTAGGAGCTTTTTTGTATATTCTGTGAAATTTTCATAGACACTTAACATCTGTAAGTAGTGACAGTTTTATTTCATTCTTTGCAATCTGTATGCCATTTTTTTCCTTGCCTTACTGTACTGGCTAAGACTTGGTACAATGTTGAATAGAAGTAATGAGATAGACGTCTTTCCCTAGTTCTCAATCTTGGAAAACGTTCAGTTTTTCACTATTGTATATGTCAGCTGTAGGCTTTCCTATTCCTATCTTCCTGAGAGTTTTTAATTATAAGTAAATACTGAATTTCATCAAATGCTTTTCCTGCATCTAAGCAGATGAACATTTGGTTTTTCTTCTTTATTCTGCGAATGGAACCCAAACTGAAGGAGCAACACCTTTCTTGAGACATGGCACGCTCACATAGTAGCTCTTTTTTTTTTTTTTTTTTTGAGACGGAGTCTTGCTCTGTCGCCCGGGCTGGAGTGCAGTGGCTGGATCTCAGCTCAATGCAAGCTCCACCTCCCGGGTTTACGCCATTCTCCTGCCTCAGCCTCCGGAGTAGCTGGGACTACAGGCGCCCGCCACCTCGCCCTGCTGGTTTTTTGTATTTTTTAGTAGAGACGGGGTTTCACTATGTTAGCCAGGATGGTCTTGAACTCCTGACCTCGTGATCCGCCCGTCTCGGTCTCCCAAAGTGCTGGGATTACAGGCTTGAGCCACCGCGCCCAGCCAGTAGCTCTTAAAGTTTCAATTTGCTCATGACATAACTTCACTTCTGGTTATTACATCCTTTTGATTAAAGCAAATCACATGACAGGACTACACTTCTCTCTTTGGGAGGGCAGAGAAGTCACATGGCATGGGCAGGCCTGTATAGTGTTTTTACAGGGAGGGCAACAAATAATTGGGGTCAGTGATACAATCCGTCATGCACATTGTTCTTAATTATGTGTACAGGTTAAATATCCCTTATCCAAAATGCTTGGGACTAGAAGTGTTTTGGATTTTGGACTCTTTCAGATTTTGTAATATTTGTATATATATAATGAGGTATTTTGGGGGTAGAATCAAAGTCTAAACACAAAATTCACTTATGTTTCATATATACCTTAGATGCATGGCCCAAAGGTAATTTACAATATTCTTAGTAATTTTGTATATGCAACAGTTTATGTACATTGACCCATCAGAAAGCAAACGTGTCACTATCTCAACCACCCCTGTGGACAATCTGTGGCATCATGTCAGCTCTCAGAAAGTTCCAGATTTTGGAGGATTTCAGGTTTTCGGGTTAGGGATACTCAACCTGTATAAAGCTCTATGAATGTCTGTGTTAATGTGTTAGAAGAAGACAATGATTTGGAAAGATAGGTGAAGTGTATCTTTTTCTGTATTTTGTAATTTTTATACAAAAATCTATTTTACAATGTAGGAAACATTACTTTTTGAGAAGAATATAAATCTGGTTTTATTTACTGCTGTATTCTAAATATGATTCCTTGTTTTAGATACTCGGAATTAAAAAAAAAATACTCCGAATTTATAATCTGGAAAGGACCATTGTTTATTATTTTCACTCGTTCCTTCTGCCCACCTCACTCCCCCAGGTTGATGCAGAAACCGAAAAGCTAAAGTGATTTTTCTCCAGGGTCATGAAGACTTACAGAAGATTCATTTAGAGCAGGACACTATTTGAATATCAGAAAGCGAGAAGGAAATCTTGGGAAATTAGTTTCAGAGAATTTGAGGTAGTTTAAAATGTTTTAACCCAAGTAATCACCAAATTACTCTAAAAAAAAATACCTGAGAAGGCAAATTGATTCACCCTTTTACAAATGTGTGTGGAGCACCTACTACTTTATCACCCACTCTACACTGGAATTTCGAGTGGAATAGCAAGCAAGCATTTCTAGACTGTAAAGGGATATGTATTACGATATAAAGGTGTGTTAGGATTGTAAAGGATGCATAAAGTATTATCAAGGATGTTTTTCTCAATTTTGACATTTGAGAGACCCAAGCAAGTAATCATAATAACTAAGATATCTGGTTACTTATAATGGGCTAAACAGAGTTTTATGCATCTTACACATATTCTTTTATTACTTTAAAAAACTTCATAAGGTAGGTACTATTTTCTATGCATTTTATTAGTTGAGGAAATTAAGGTGCAAAGAAGCTAAGGAAATTGCCAAAGTCATCTGACCAATAAGTGGAAGAGCTACAATTTGAACTTGAGCAGACGTGCTTCAGAGCCCATGATCTTAACTGCTGCTTACACCATGTCTGTAGAAAGAGTCTGTAGATGCAGTTTCAGGGTGTCACTGTGTCGCCCAGGCTGGACTGCAGAGGTGTGATCATGGCTCACTACAGCCCCCACCTCCTGGGCTTAAGTGATCCTGCTGCTTCAGCCTCCCAAGTAGCTGGGACTGCAGGCACGCACCACCACACCTGGCTGATTTTTTATTTTTATTTATTTATTTTTCTTGAGACAAGGTCTGGCTCTGTCACCCAGGCTGGAGTGCAGTGGCGCAATCTCTGCTGAATGCATCCTCCGTCTCCCAGGCTCAAGCCATCCTTTCAACCTCAGCCTACCAAGTAGCTGCGACTGCCGGTGCACACCACCACACCCAGCTAGTTTTTGTATTTTTTGTAGATACAGGGTTTCGCCGTGTCACCCAGGCTGGTCTCAAACTCTTGAGCTCAAACGATCTGCCCGCGTTGGCCTCTCAAAGTGCTGGGCATACAGATGTGAGCCATTGAGCCCGGCCTGATTTTTTATTTTTTGTAGAGACAGAGTCTCGTTATGTTGCCCAGGCTGGTCTCAAACTCCTGGGCTCAAGCAGTCCTTCGCCTCAGCCTCCCAGTGTACTGGGATTACAGGTGTGAGCCACCGTGCCTAGCCCTTTATACGTTTTCTAATACTATGATTCCTTTCTAAACAAGAGTTGAATCCAGGTTAAATATGTACATGAGAAAATGAGGTAAGCATAAAAACAAGGAGCCAAGTCATATCAGGCAGTTGACACACAGGTTTAGTAGATGAACTGGAAAACTGTACTTCGTATAGCTTTATTTTTGTATTATTGTTGTGTATTATAGCTTAATAGTTATAAAGCATGGGCTTAGAGTAAGACCTGGGTTCAAATTCTGGTTCCTTGCTTACTACTTTTTTCCCCTTGTGTAGGTCACAGGTCAGCAAATAGAAGCTGTTGTTTTTTGATGGTTTGGATAGCCTGTGGTGATGGCTGCATTTCTTTCTCTTTTCTTGATCAGGTGGATTTGTTTAAAAAGAGCCTTCTGTTGATTCCTATTCACCTGGAAGTCCACTGGTCTCTCATTACTGTGACACTCTCTAATCGAATTATTTCATTTTATGATTCCCAAGGCATTCATTTTAAGTTTTGTGTAGAGGTAAGTTAATATACTGCCTATTTTTTCATTTATTTTGTAATTGGCCAGATAGCATCTTAGCTCTAGATAGAACAGCAGCAGTCAAAACCATACAGGAACAGTTTGTGTCATGAAAATCCTCTAAAATGTTAGCTGAGAAAAGGACTAGAAGGGGAATCTCTGGCTGAGGAGAGGATCTGTCTAGGATCCAGATCCCCCTCTGAGGTACTCCACTTGGATTTTCTCTGTTTTTCCCTTAAAACTACATCTTGAATGTGGTTAGAAATTGTTTGTCTTTGATCATCTTAAAGCTAAAATTGGCTTGTATCTGCAAAATAACTCCTGTAGAATAAACTATAACCCAATGGAATCAATTAACAAAGTATTAGTGTTCAGCTAATAAACAGTTCAACAAGATGGTGGGATACAAAATCAAGAAAAATGAGTAGGTTTCCGGATTTTCCTGCACTATCAAGAACCAGTAAGAAAATGTAACTGGGAATAAGATTCCATTTACAAAAGAAACAAAACATAAATAACCCAGGAATATGCCCTAGGAAGAAATGTGGAAATTCTTTATGATGAAAACTCCTAAAGCTTTAGATACTTAAAAGAAATCTGTACAAAAGTGTAAAAGTATTTGAATGAAATATGGAGAATATTGTGTTCACAGAGTGGGGAAGGACTTCTTACATGGGACCAAAGAAAAGACATAAGGAACAATTGGATAAATTTAACCACCTCCTAATTTAAAACTTCTGTGTATCGTAAAGTTAAAAGACAAGCAACAGACTTGGAGAAAATATGTATGATGTAAATAACAGAAAATAATTATCCAGAATACATGGGAAACTCCTACAAATGAATAAGGGGAGGATAAAAGGACCTAATAGAAATGGACAAAGGCTAATTTAGTAAATTTTAGGAAAAATGCAAATAACTATTTAAAAACACATGGAGAGGTGTTCAGCCTCACCAGAAATAAAGGAAATGCAAATGAAAACTACACCAGTTACATTTTTTACCCATTGTGTTAGAAAAAGTGATGCTGTTCAAGTGTCTATGTAAGGAAATAAGCATTCGCATATTTTCTGGTGGAGTGTGTAAATTGATACAGCCGCTTGGGGACAGCTGCAGTTCTCATCAGTTCCAAGTGCCTTGTAATTAAGAAGATGCACATTCTGTGGCATATCAGCTCCATTTCTTGGTATCTACTCTGTAAAAATGCTTGTATCTGCAGACAAGGATGGGGCATGTGCTAGGATGTTCATGGCAGCATTATTTATAATAGTGCTAAATAAAACAACCCAAATTTAGCTCTAGCAAGAGGATATAGCTAAATACACTATGGTACAGTATACCCATACTATTAAACTGACCATAGCAGACCTTCAAGTCCTCAAATGGAAAGATGTCCAAGGCATAGGGCTTTAAAAAGCCAATATTGTGGAATGATACAGTATAGTACATTTATAGAAAAAAATACATGTATATGTGTATATATACAAATACATGCAGGTGTATGTGTAGGCGCATACATACATATATATTTGTAAGTAAAAAGATAGGATCTTACCATTTTTGATATCAATGATTATTACCTTTGGGTAAGTGTAGAAAAGCAAGACTGATAGTTAAAGGTGATTTGGCCTTATTTAGGATATTTTTAATTATAAGGAGAATATTTTGGCCTTATTTTGGGATTTTTTGTTTTTGTTTTTTTTTACAAGGAGAATATTTTCTTGTATTATTTGTTTAATTAACATTTAATTTTAAAATTAAGTTTAATGCAAACTATGACGAAAATCAAGTTTTCAAAATTCACATTTTCATTTCCAAGAAATCCAGGAAAAAAATACCCCAAAAGGGAGAGGCCTCCTGGGCCCAGAGTTCTCACAATACCAGGTGTGAGTATCTTTTCCAGTTCCCTTCCCCTAATTCCTTGCCTTTCTCTCAACCAACATATTCCCGTACCGGCCAGAGCCTGTCTATATTGTCTCTTTCCTAGACAGACCTGCAGAGATATAACCAAAAGTGCAGCCATATCAGTGCCTTTAAGAATCAGATTCTGACAGGCAGAGGAGAGCAGAGGTGTTGGGAAAATTGTTTCCTGTAGGAACTATTTACTGCTCTTGCTTTGTGCCAGGCACTGATGCCAGGAGTCAGGTAGGGCCAGACACATGTTCGCCTTCATGGAGTGCATGATGGTTAAACAGGATTTTGTTTGTAAAACACACAGTTGGGTTCAAGTCGATTCTGAATCATTAGGGCCTGTTCTGCACAGTAATAAAAATTCATCTTCTGAATTTGTGCCCAAGCCCTCCTGCAGAGTTCCTACCTTTTCAGCAAAATTACAATTGGCCTAATAATTTTGCATATTTGCAAAAAGACGCTAAGAACAGACTCCTTTTAGGTGATAACTAGAAGTAATTTGGAGCCAAGTCATCTGGGCAGGTGGGGTCAAGCTGTTTTTTGTTTTAAGAGGATGTAGGGGTTGTAGAAGTGGTGCTTAACTCATTTAGGGGCCGATATTTCCAAAGAACTGACGAAAAGTGTTTGAAACAGTCACTACATAAATGTGTAGATTCCACGGCAGCAGCGACTACAAGAGCTTTATTCACTAGTGTCCCCGGCACTTGAACCATTATAGATGCTCAGTACATTTTGAATGTAGGTGACCATTTTTAAGGACAAATCTTTTTTGCCTGTATTTTACTTAAGAATTTACATATACTGGCTGGGCAGGGTGGCTCACGCCTGTAATCCCAGCATTTTGGGAGGCCAAGGCGGGCAGATCACAAGGTCAAGAGATAGAGACCATCCTGGCCAACATGGTGAAACCCCGTCTCTATTAAAAACACAAAAATTAGCCGGGCATGGTGGCATGCGCCTGTAGTCCCAGCTACTCGGGAGGCTGAGGCAGGAGAATCGCTTGAATCGGAGATGGAGGTTGCAGGGAGCTGAGATCGCACTACTGCACTCTAGCCTGGGGGACACAGCAAGACTCCGTCTCAAAAAAAAAAAAAAAAAAGAACTTACACGTACTGCTTATTCTGAGAACCTGAAGTTACTTGTTTAGAGGGAGAAGAGCAACATGCGGTCAGACTTGGTTAAATATTAAGTATTTGCTTTTATCCTGTGTTTTCTTTTGAAGAGGTGGCTTCCAGTCCACCTTTTGTGTGTGTGTGTGTCAGAGTCTCACTCTGTCCCCCAGGCTGGAGTGCAGTGGCCCAGTCTTGGCTCATGGCAACTTCTGCCTCCTGGGTTCAAGCGATTCTTGTGTTGCAGCCTCCGGAGTAGCTGGGATTACAGGTGTGCACCACCATGCCTGGCTACTTTTTGTATTTTTAGTAGAAACGGAGTTTTGCCTTGTTGGCCAGGCTGGTCTTGAACTCCTGACCTCACGTCATGTGATCCACCCGCCTCAGCCTCCCAAAGTGCTGGAATTATAGATGTGAGCCACCGCGTCTGGCCACGGTCCACTTTTGTTAGGGGGTGGGTGGGGGTCGTTATTCACATAACCTCTGACTTCACTCTTGATGTGGAGAGAGACACACAGAGGTTGAGAGCACTGGGGACATTTTGAAACTCCAGCAAGCTTCATCTTGGTAGATATTTCAACAGTGGACTTGACCATATTCAGTATTCAGAATGAATTTTAGTATAACTTTCCAGAAACTGAATGTTAACCTTTTCTGCAGCCCTCAAAATTAAGGAGTGTATCAGAATATCTAAGGCTGGAATGTTTTTCATTTAGTTTTAGTTGTTAGTGATGTCTGCCATGGGTTCCTTTCCTCTGTGGAGCACTGGCAATGATCAAGACTTTCTTTTTGACTTGACAGTATGTAAGTTTCAAATGCAGCAAGCTGACTTACTGTTGGGAAGGGCTGGCTATAACCATCCCATAAAATGTTTTAATTAGACAAAGCCAGCATCCACAGTCTGGGTGCAAACTTGAATACAGGAGGTCTGACTCCCCCTTAACAATATGAAATGAAGAGTCTGAAATAAAGTTCCAGCTTTAGCCAGGAGCAGTGGTGTACACCTATAGTCCCAGCTACTTGGAAGGCTGAGATAGGAGGATCTCTGGAGCCTAGGAGTTCAAGTCTGCAGTGAGCTCTGATCATGCCATTGCACTCCAGCCTGGGTGACGGAGCAAGATCCTCTCTCTTAAAAAAAAAATTTTGTTCCAGCTTCTTAATGCATACTCTGCCCAGTTATGGGGCCACAGCCTCCTCCTTTCCTTCTGTCTGCTATGGGCATGTTCCATTTTTCACCAACTGATGGAACACAGCATCTGTGTTGTGGTTTCTTTTTAACCAGAATATAAGAAAGTATTTGCTGACTGAAGCCAGAGAAAAAAATAGACCTGAATTTCTTCAGGGTTGGCAGACTGCTGTTACGAAGGTAAGTATGTGATGACAACGAAACCCAGGCATGTCCAGGGGATGGAATTATGTAAGGGTGGGTGCCTTTAAGAGTATTTGAAGACTGGTGACAGAGATACCAAGGAGAGCCTGGAGGCTCCAGGGAGGCAGCTGAGAACAAACTTCAGTTTAGTATTCATCATCGCTGCTCAGTTGCCCAGTGCTTCCGGGAGCAAATCACTTTGGTCACTTCCTCCCTGAGGCAGTTGCTA
This sequence comes from Piliocolobus tephrosceles, assembly GCF_002776525.5. Taxonomy (NCBI): domain Eukaryota; kingdom Metazoa; phylum Chordata; class Mammalia; order Primates; family Cercopithecidae; genus Piliocolobus; species Piliocolobus tephrosceles. The sequence continues at coordinate 191,992,929 of NC_045435.1, read as the reverse complement.
ATGATGTGTTTGCTCTTCCGGGGGGAACAAAAAACTTTTTTGTGTGGCACTTGCCTCTTGCATCATGGCTCTTATTTCCAGATGACCCATATAGACCCAGAAGAATGCTGAAATGACTATTTGGATCCACTGAGGGGGAGAAGGTGCACTGGGCTACTTGCCAGGCACGTGGGGAAGATAGCCCAGGCACTTCAGTCCCACCACCGTCTGGATGCAGCACCATGTTTGGCCCATGACATTCCAACTGTGAGGCAGAGTGCCCAGGCACAGCCGCTCATTCCTGTCGTAAATACCAGTGTCTTCCATTGATGGCGGGCTGTATTGTTTCCAGTGTTTTTGTGTATTAGATCTCATTTGATCCTTATAACCTGTGCGGTAGGCAGGTCATCTTGGGATAAGCATCATCTTTATTTTGTAAATGAGAAAACTGAAGCCCAGGTGTGATTTTCCCCAAAGGACATCAAAACTATTGATATAGAGTCAGGTCCTTGAATGCAGGTCTGTCTGGATCATTGACACAATGTTATAGGCAGGATCTGGAAACAAACCTTTAACCCAAACCCAAAGAGACAAGATTTATTAGTTCATCCTTGAACTGAACCAAATGCTAAATTTTAAAATTAAGCTTAAGTTTTGTATTTTGAATAACCTAGTATACCAGTTCAAACCAGAACTAGTAAATTTCCTGAAATTACCCAACTAAAAAATCTAGGTATTCTAAATTTAGTTAGGATCTTCTGTATCCCCGCTTTGGGCAGAATACAGTAACCAGTTCTTTTAAAAACATACTGTTGGCCTGGCACAGTGGCTCGTGTCTGTGTTCCCAGCACTTTTGGGAGGCAAAGGTGGGCGGATTGCTGAAGTCTAGGAGTTCAAGACCAGCCTGGGCAACATGGTGGGACCTCATTTCTACAAATAATAAAATTAACCAGGCATAGTCCCAGCTACTTGGGAAGCTGAGGTGGGAGGATTGCTTGAACTCAGGAGACTGAGACTCTGCCACTGCACTCCAGCCTGGGCAACAGAGTGAGACCCTGTCTCAAAAACCCATCACAAAAACCATACTGTTTACCTTCACAATTTCTTTCAAAGAATAGGACAGGGCCGTGTGATGTGAGGTCGAAAGCGAAGACTGCTCAGCGGCGATCTCAGCATGCTGGCGTCCAGGGGCCGGGCCTATGTTCCCAGCCACAATTCCATTTTGACTCCGTTGTCAGTGAATTGATAGCAGAACCCAGTATCCAAATGCATGTTTTTAAAATAGGTTTTTACATTTGATGTCCCATTTCTCATATTTAGGTAAAACATTGTTCTATAAGTTGCAGTTGTCACCTGATAGCTCTTTTTATGTGGCCAGGTGCCTCCATAAAATTAGATGCTTGAGGTATCAGAGGACATACCAGCTGTCCTGGAGAAAGAAACGTTTCCTATCCTTTGCACTTTTTTCCATAAAGGAGTTTTTCTTATCTGAAGAGGAGTGATTGATCATCTTTTAATGACTGTCTTGTTTTTCCCCTCAGTGTATTCCACAACAGAAAAATGACAGTGACTGTGGAGTCTTTGTGCTCCAGGTAAAGAAAGACTGCTCTTCAGAGTTGACACTGTGTGAATTGAGTTTGTGGGGTTGAGAGGGGAGAGAGGGCCGTTCCTGTGTGTATAGGATGCTAGGTACAAGCCACAGAGTACCTCCCTCCCCTTTGTTGCTGAGGAGCAGTAGTTTCTGCATTTGCAGATGTTATCATTAGGAAGAGCCACCTTCCAGGGATCAAGAGTGAACTGTGGGTGTCATCTCTATCTCATTGGAGATTATTAAGCTACATTGGAGACTGACTTGAATTTGTCCGTATCATAACCTTTGGCATTTGCAGAATTTAAAAAAAAAACCATTGGCAAGCAGTCTGCAGGTCTGACACAGAGTGATTAGATTTTAAATAAGGGCCACATTGAAAAACTGCCGTCATCTCCTAAGAGGTCAAAGAGCGCTATGGAAAAAATTCAGTTATCCATTATATTTGTGAAGGAAATTACAGAATATGTGCATGAATTTAGAGATTTGCAAAGATCTTGGAAAACAGGTTCATTTGTGTACCTCATGCATGTTTGGGGTTTTGTAAACAAATTCTAGTTCCCACTTAAGGGCCATGATAGGTCTAGCTGCACTCGCAGCAGGTTGCACTTTGGGAGGAATTTAGGCCTTTTCATCAGTTGCTGCTTTTCACTATACTGGGTCAGGAGGGAGAGGAGATCCCAAGCCATACAGTAACTTGGTCAGTTGACTATAATTTGGGTAAATGCTTAAAACTGTGTTTTTACAACAGTTTAAACAGACATGAAAATGCTGCCTTAGATCGGGGTCCCCAGCCCCTGGGCCACGGACAGATACCGTCCACATTAGGTTCTCATAGGAGCGTGAACCGTTGTGAACTGCAGACGTGAGGGATCTAGGTTGTTCGCCCCTTATGAGAATCTAACTAATGCCTGATAATTCATCCTGAAACCAACCCCCTCTCCCCCAAGTCTGTGGAAAAATTGCCTTACACGAAACCAGTCCCTGGTGCCAGAAAGGTTGGGGACTTCTGCCTTAGACACTATCAGGTCTGCATTTAGTAAAACAGAGTGGGCTGGTACACAACTCCAAGTGCCACTGAAGTGTTTCTGGACCTTTGCAGTACTGCAAGTGCCTCGCCTTAGAGCAGCCTTTCCAGTTCTCACAAGAAGACATGCCCCGAGTGCGGAAGAGGATTTACAAGGAGCTGTGTGAGTGCCGGCTCATGGACTGAAACTCCGCCGGGACCCTGGGAAGTCTGACCAAGTTGGAGCAGGTGGTTTGTTACTTGAATCTCCAAACACTTAGTTGAATTTTTACAGATATTTCAGATCAGTGGTGTTGGGCCACTATTGTTACCTCAAATTTATTTTTTGCCCTTATTCATTTCTCCAGCTACCATGTACTATTGTTTAATGTTCAGTTTGGTTTCATTTTTAATTTTATGGTTCTGTGCGTCCCCCATATTTAATATTTATTATTCAAACGCATGCATATAGACAGAGCATGCAGTGAAGAGTATTAAAAAAAAAAGCTTAGTAGATTTGGTGCAGCTTTTGAAACTTAGTTAGACGTGAACTGAATACAGGTTTCAGATTTACTCCCAGAACCTAAAAATGCAAGATGTTTTTGATACAACATACGCTGAGAATAGTAAGTGTTCCCTGGGGCATTAAGGGTAGCTGGGGGTGGTTTTGACAACTCCAGTCCTGTTTTACTTTACCAGTGGCACCTTTCACCCACTTCCCTCTCCAAGTGAGTCTTAGAGAGTGCGGTCCGTTCCTTCAGAAGGGTGAGATGCACGTGGCTGTAGACTGACTGGTGTCTTCTGGTTCTGGAGGCACACTTGTAAGCACAGCGGCTGCTTTGGGAAGAGTAAGGTATGAGAAAAGGACGGCAACCTTGGAGGCCAGTAACAATGACAGATTTCACTCGTGGTGTCAAGAATTGTAATACGTGGCGTACATCTCATAAAGGCTTTTGCTGGGATATTGAATTCCCTGAATTTTTCTGCTTTCCACCTTTTAAAAAAATCTTAACATCCATCAGACCAGTGGTCAGACAAATGAGAATGCAGCTGTTTTCACAGTAATTTTTAAGTTGTCATTTCCCTGTGTTGCCTCCCAGTTGGAAGAAGTTAAGGTTTACCAAATGCATTTCTATTTCAAGGGTATCTGAAATTTAGACATTCAAAACTGAAGGCCGACTGACTTTAGATGTTTTGCAGGTGACTGCAGAGAAGAGGGAGGGTAATAGAGACAACTTAGCCCCATGGGAGCACAGCAACCGTGTCAGGTTCTTCTGGTCCCTTTAGTGACCTCAGCATGCAGGGCACATGTGGCTTCTGCGTGGCCAGTGCTGATGACACTAGCACGGTTGTTTTTCTCCTTCCATTGAACCTCAGCTTCTGAAGAAAGGCTCAAGAGGCCCTTGTCCATACACTTAGCTGCGTTAGGATTAATGTCACGCATCTTACATCTTTAATCCAGCCTTTCGTGACATATTGGAAAGATGTATGTTAAACCTACCCAATGATCCTTTCAGAATCGGGAGGAAAAACAACCCATGTTGTTTTTTCAAACTCAGAAGTTTGAATAGAAAAACAAGTAAATGGCAGAAGATTCTCGAATTTATGCCTGCGTAGGTTTGGAGTATTGAAAAAGCTAAAATGTTGAGTTTCACTTGGCCCTAAGGTAAGGCGGAGAGAAGGCTGACTGCCAGCAGGTGAGGACTGAGTCCAGCCATGTTTACATGCAGGGTTCCCAGACACCAGCGGTGACACTGGGAAGCAGCCCCAGCACTTTCCTCTCCTGAGTCCTCCAGACTCACAACCCTTAATGTCAAACCAGGTCAGTGTTTCTTACTGTGTTTCAAGTCGTTAAAAAGACTGAGAGTGGAGGCACTTTATGCTGCTATAGGTGGGGTTCTGTCAGCGTTAGGAAAAATGACAGTTGAGGGTAAGGAAGAGCTCTTCATGAGTTTTTCAAACATAATTATGCAAACATGAGATTTTTCAAAACATATACCAGACATTTGCCTCATTTTTTTTTTTTTTTGGTGGGGGTGCAGTATACCAAAGTAGCCAGTCAGCCAGTCACTGGGCTGTCAGTTCACAATGTCTTGTACTTCAGAGTGAGGAAGTATTTCAGTTCCTCATTGACAGAACCTGGCATGCAGAAGAGACAGAATTGTTCCTGTGAGAAAATCAGTGCCCAGTGTGAGCTGCCCAAGCCCAGTGACTCCTTCACTTCCAGTCTGATGCTTCATAGGGCACCTTGTGGCGTGCTGCCCGGCGTGGCTTAGACTAAACGTTGTTTGTGTTTTTTTTGAGTCAGGGTCTCACTGTCCCTCAGGCTGGAATGCAATGGCATGGTCTCGGCTCACTGCAACCTCCACCTCCCAGGTTCAAGCGATTCTCCTGCCTCAGCCTCCCAAGTAGCTGGGATTACAGGTGTATGGCACCACACCCCACCAGTTTTTGTATTTTTAGTAGAGACAGGGTTTCGCCATGTTGGTCAGGCTGGTCTTGAATTCCTGACCTCAAGTGATCTGCCCACCTGGGCCTCCCAAAGTGCTGGGATTACAGGCGTGAGCCACCGCGCCTGGCCAATGTTGAGTATTTTAAAAGTCATTTAAAAATATTTGTCATCGATGAAACTTGGTTTCAGCACACATAATTGCTTTCCCTCTCTTCCTGTAATTAGGTGTAAACCTCTATAACTCAAGTCCTAGATTAGAATGTCCTTTGTCCTGATGTTTGCAGTAATTGCTTCCTTGGTTAATAAAGACATTTTTGAAATATACCCTGGACTGTTGGTGAAAAGAGGCAGGCGTGGCTTTAGTGGTACTAGTTTGGCACTGAACTGTTTGGGTGCCCATGAGGTAGGCAGACCTTATGCTTTTTTTTTTATTTTTGAGATGGAGTCGTGCTCTGTTGCCCAGGCTGGAGTGCAGTGATGCGATCTCGGCTCACTGCAACCTCTGCCTCCGAGGCTCAAGCGATTCTCCTGCCTCAGCCTCCCCAACAGCTGGGACTACAGGTGTGTCCTGTAATTTCTGTAGTTTTTTAGAGACCCGGCTAATTTTTATATTTTTAGCAGAGATGGAGTTTCGCCATGTTGGTCAGGCTGGTCTCGAACTCCTGACCTCAGGTGATCCACCAGCCTCTGCCTCACAAAGTGCTGGGATTACAGGCATAAGCCGCCATGCCCGGCCTAGACCTTATGCTTTTGAGGTTGAGTGCAGGCCTTGTGCTAAGTTAAGTGCTACTTTTGACGAGCCTTCGACAAGCGGCCCAGTCCTCTCCTCAGCAAACTTATCAGGTTGTAGTTGCTTTACAGTGGTCTTTCCTTTTATTGGCTCTATAGCAATGAATATAGATTTGATTCAACTTTTGGTTATGTTCTCTCAATCCCAATCAACTTTCAGTTAGTCTCTTAAGAAAGGGAAAAGAAGGTGCTGCCAATCATCCCCAAATTGTTTTTGGCTTTGCATTCTATTTTCTACATAGCACTGAATCTGAGTAACACAGTCATTCTGGATTTATAGTTGGAACAGAACAGTAACAGACCTAACTGGGACTCAGCCAGCACTAGCCTCATCTTAGCTGCCCCTTTTCTCTGCATTGCAGTTTACTGCTTCCCTGGGCTAGACGTAACTGGGGGTTTTGGGCAGGTCAGACTCTTCAGGCAAGACAGTGTATTAGTAGTGTGAATTTGATATACTGATTACCTGCTTTGCCTAGTTAAGAAACTGAATTAATCAGCAGTTATAAAGCATATACTTTGTTATGTGCTAGGCCTGGCCTATAGATAATTAAGACGGTCCGGGGAATACCATCAGAGGAGTGCTAATTGTATTTGGGTGTTACAAAGCAGACCTAGATAAGCTGTTCACTTAACTGGTACCTATTGGGTCAGAAAAAGAATTTATTTAGAGATTATGATCATGTAAAATTACAGTACTCAACCCTTCTAGCAAAGTATTTTTTTGAAAAATAAACTAAATGCCTTTATAAACTTGTGTTCTCTTGTGTTGAGTAACATGTACTGTTTGGTGAGAAGTATTTTTTTCTTGTGACATTCCAGTCATGACAGAGGTCATCTAAGCAGAGGTCATCTAAGAACAGCGAGCAGTGCAGGCCCTAACCAGCTTACCCTCCGAGCAGCAGCACCATCACCCGAAGTTTCTACAATGGAGACGTTCTGTATTTGCATCTTAGCTTGACTGAGAAACTGCTTGTTTAATTCTCAGACGACTTCACTCCCATGTATTAATAGTGATTCCTTCATCTGAGTGTGCGATTGAATTTTCACTTTCTCCGGTGAAAGTGAGAAACAAGTCAGATGTTGTCCATGAGAAACAGGAAAGAATGCAGTAGAGAGACTCACATTTAGTGTTCTCAAGCCCAAGAAACACAAGATCCTCTTAATTCACCCCCACTTCCCCTTCCCCTGCAATCATCCAGAGCATGTTTTCTGGAAAACTAACCTATTTTTCCATCACCAGAGGTTGCTTGGTGCCTGTTTTATCACTTTCACAAGAACATCTGTGTTCTCTTCACATGCAGCCCTAGTTATTTCCAACTGTCAATCAAAATGGACATGCAGATTTTCCACATTATTCCCAGAATCCCCCTAGAACTCATTCATGTGTCTCCAGAGTACAGGAGTTCCAGAACACAGCCCTCCGTATAGGGCAGGAAACAGGCAGCAACAGCAATACCTTCATCCAGCTTTATTGAAACCTAGTACAGAAGACACTCCAAATAAAACCACTGCCTCCTGTAGAAATCTGAGTTATGTTTTACTACAAAAGAATATCAAATACATTAAATTACAGTGTGAAGGAATTTTAAAAATGAACAGTGTATCCTCATTAAATGTTTGCAAAATTTCTTCCTAAGCTCTTTTAAAAATTCAGATTTCTACACTTAGTTTAACATGAAAGACATTCGCACTAAGGTACTTCAGCCCCAACTTTCAAGGACTGTTGGAAGTTAGAAGGTACTTTGTTGCTAAGTGAAAAAAATTCATTTTTCCTGTCGGAAAATTATACTAGACTTAACAGTTTTAAGTGAGCAATAACTCACATCTATTAGAAATCACCTCTTGCCTTACAAATACCAAAGAAATTCCCTAGACTCCCCTGCTCTGTAGAACCATGAGCTCACTGTGAAGGCTTGAGCCTCAGTAAGTACAATTTGAGGAAAAAAATGAGAAACCGCTAAAACAGGAATCTCCTGCAGGAACCTTCTGTGACTGTCAAACATTCCATCTTCAAGCTCCCCTTTTTATACCCAGTCCGTTCCCAACATCACTGAAAGTGAATAGAATAAACTCGGTGATCCTCATGTCAAGGCAGTGTTTTCACTGTCTCGATATTTTATCCCATTTCTTACTGGCAACCATCTCCCCTACCCCTGAAATTATTTACAGGTTCCCTCTATGACAAACTCTTGCCCTTTTTTTAGCTTTGGGTATAACACATCTTTTGAAAAACGTGTTAGTAAATACTCAAGCTTGGGCCTTATTTCCTGATGTGTAAAGCATGGAAGCAGTGCTGTCCTGTGGAGACTGCTTTTGCACCAACTATATAGGAAGGTCCTTGGCCTCTAAGCTTGCCTTTAGAGGTTGGAATTCATGGAAAACAAATTCAGCTGTCAAACACCTGTTCCTAATTTTGTGCAAAGCAATACAACATAGCACAACTCCATTTGTTATTTTTCGTTTTGCTTTGTAGAGAAGGGGTCTTGCTATGTTGCCCAGTCTAGTCTCAAACTCCTGGCCTCAAGCTGTCCTTCCTCCTCAGCCTCCCAAAGTGTTGGGATTACAGGTGTGAGCCACCATGCATGGCCCCACCTCCATTTATTAGGCTATCTCATGTAAACTTTTAAAAAAAAAATCCCAGGCCCCAATGTAGATCATGAACCTACCTTAAGACTCAATATGGTAAAAACAAATTTTTAAATGTTTCTGTCTTTCTAAAAGTGTAGTGGTTTGGGCTAAAGACTAACCAACATGGCCGGGTGCGGTGGCTCAAGCCTGTAATCCCAACACTTTGGGAGGCCGAGACAGGCGGATCACGAGGTCAGGAGATCAAGACCATCCTGGCTAACACAGTGAAACCCCGTCTCTACTAAAAATACAAAAAACTAGCCGGGCGAGGTGGCGGGCGCCTGTAGTCCCAGCTACTCGGGAGGCTGAGGCAGGAGAATGGCGTAAACCCGGGCTGGAGTGCAGTGGCTGGATCTCAGCTCACTGCAAGCTCCGCCTCCCGGG
>NC_045435.1:191976720-191984003 GCF_002776525.5 Piliocolobus tephrosceles | reverse complement strand
AAAAAAAAAAAAAAAAAAAAAAAAAGACTAACCAACATTATAGATCCAATCTGTTGTCAAAGAACACAATTTCTGACCGGGTAACAAAATAAATCTGATCATCTGACACATGGCCAGGATTCTCAGAAAATAATTAAAGGCATTCTTTTGGATTCTGTCCTTTAATAACTTTCAGAGGCTTCTAGTTCAGTAAAGACACTGATCAAAGCTTGGTAAAAATGGGCTCGTTTGCAGACTTTCAGTGATGTTCTTCAATCAATTCAACAAGCCAAACGAGCGCTGGTCACTGACAGCTCTCATTACTCACTGGTTCTGGGCCAGTTTTCCATAGCCGCCTCTTCCAGCGTCATAGTCCTGCCGATACTCATCCCGAACCTTTAATGGAAAGAATCCAGAGTCACAGTATGGAAAAGAATGGTGTAACAAATATGCCTCCCACAAATACGTTAGACAAACAGTGAAACCTGTTCAGATGCCATAATGTGAACATTTCAAGCAGGACATATGCACTTCAACTCATTTCAGTGCATTCTGCTTTGATTCTAGATGTTCCTGCAGGTGGAATCTAGCCCCTAGCAGAAGTTCAAGAATGGCTGCTTATTAGAAACGTACAGGACATACTATTTCAGGGTTTAAAAAATTCACCCAAACCGTTGGGTGGTTTTCAGATCCACTTCAAGCCAAGGTTATAGAAACAAAGTTATTTACAAAAGAGTAAATAATTGTGACTGGAATCCCAGGCAATAGGCTGAGCCCAGAGACCCTTCTCGCATACCTGGCCCCCAGATCGCCCACGGCCGTACTGCCTGCCCTCCTTAAAGCCTGCATCCCAGTCTGTGCGAATGATTCGGTCATCCAGTCGTGTTCCATTGATGTACCGCATGGCATTTTCGGCATCTGCGCGCGAGTAATATCTTAAGTATTAAGGAACACTAGCATTTTTCCAAACATTTCTAGAAATAGGGGAACGACATGTAAATGAAGCTGAGTTGTTAAAAAGTACAAGAGCTAATCTAATCAGATGTAGTTCAGAGACAGCAGTTCAGCTTGCACAGGCCTGTTTGCCATGGTTTGGAAGCACAGTGAGTCAAACATGACACGTCTCCATGGCTGCACTGATCATATTTGTTGGACATTCCTGTTGATAATTTTTGGTTCCATCATCTCCATATTTTGATTTGCAAAATATAAAATAATTCAGTGCAGGTTTGGACCATTGTACACTTCTTATCCAAGAAACAAGTGCTATATATTCAAGTTAGGTGCTATATATTCCAGGGCACCTTAATAAAGAGAAGGTCACAGTGCATGTGGAATTGCGCTGCATTTCACTAAAGGAAAGACTCAAGGTTATCACCAAGGTAGCAGTTCCCAAACCTACTTAATCAGAGAGAGCTCCCTTTAATTAAAGGGGAAGACATTTAATCCCAGACAAATAAAAATAAGACAATAGTGTTCTGAATAAACCATCTGGAGGAACTAGTGTTTTTGATGTTAGCAGGCCAAAATAAAATCTCTTTTCATTCTAGCATTTGGGAAACCCACGTATCCCCAAGGCAAGCCAGCAATCTGGGAGAGATGCCCTGCCTGCGTCCAGTGAGTCAGCATTCTTCTCCTTACTTATGAGCAGAAATCCAGGGATCACCAGACACTTAAGGAAAAATTTCATCTGAAACAAATGTAATTCAGGGCACAGGAAAAACCTCAAAAGATACATTAGATTGGGTCTGCAAAATTTCTCAGAATACTAAGTTGAATGACCAAAACATAACAGTAAAAATAACAGGATAAATCCAGGAGGTAAAATGCTTAGAAGAGACTAAGTAAGAAAATGATCAGGCCGGGCATGGTGGCTCAAGCCTGTAATCCCAGCACTTTGGGAGGCCGAGACGGGCGGATCATGAGGTCAGGAGATGGAGACTATCCTGGCTAACCCGGTGAAACCCCGTCTCTACTAAAAAATACAAAAAACTAGCCGGGCGAGGTAGCGGGCGCCTGTAGTCCCAGCTACTCGGGAGGCTGAGGCAGGAGAATGGCGTTAACCCAGGAGGCGGAGCTTGCAGTGAGCTGAGATCCGGCCACTGCACTCCAGCCCGGGCGACAAAGCGAGACTCCGTCTCAAAAAAAAAAAAAGAAAATGATCACAAGTAAATACAGCTTTGGTTTGTACCTATATAATCAGCTTACATACATCTATGTAATGAAATACGATATAGCTATTAAAATATTTTTTTCTTTAAAGATGGGGTCTTGCCCCATCACCCCGGCAGGAGCACAGTCACAACTCAGTGCAGCCTTGGACCACTGGGCTCAACTGATCCTCCGGCCTCAGCCTCCTGAGTAGCTGGCACTACAAATACGAGCCACCATGCCCGGCTATACGGCTATTTTAAAAACAGACGACCTACGTGTGCTGAAATGGAACAATAAATAAATAAATAAATTACTTTAAAAACAGCACATAAAGTGCACTACTGCACACCCACAGGTTACTTCTTGAAAGATGCCCAAGAAACTGGTAACTGACGGCCTCTGGCAAAGGGAGTTAGGGGTTTAGAACAGTACGAGGTTTTTATATTTTCACTGTGCTCTTTGGAATTTTTTTTTTTTTTTTACATGAAGGGCAAACATTCTTGAAAAACTTTTTCTTCAAGAACCATAAAGCATGGATTTCAGGAGAGAATGTAAATGGTGTCAGCTTTACAGTATAAGAGCAGTGACACTGGAGACGAAGGAAAACGCAGGGGCAAGTGCAGGGAGGCGTATGAGCTACTACTCAGCTCTACCCCGGTTCAGCAGCCACATTCCAGCCACAGGAAGGATACTCCACAAAACAGAATCCACATGCTGTTTTCTTCATTTTATCCAGACCCATGATGATTTTCTTTATGTCACCACTTTTGCTGAAGAGTTCATAGATTTGTTCTTCGGTTGTGTAAAAAGAAAGATTTCCAACATATAACGTACAGCTTTTCTTCAGTAATTTTTCTTGTTCTTCATTGTCACCCTAGAATTTCAAATAGAGACAAAAGTTAAGCAACTTCAGAGCCCTGCTTAAATAGTATTTCTAAGTATGGTAGAAACATTCATTAATTCTGATTTGGAAATCAAATTCTCTCATCCCAGCCTACCACAAATCCCTTGCTCAAAAAAAGGGAGATGTTCACATTCTGTGAAGCACTTATGCAAAGTCCAGACTCTTAGTAGAGACAAGGCTCAAAAGTGATACCGCATACAGCGAAGTCACCTCTACGCCAGACTGCCACGCAAGTGGCTTGCCTTTTCCCTGCACATGCCCGCCATATTCTCAGCAGTGCATCCTTTAAACCACGGTTAAACTCTGGACCTTGACCCGATGTATGACAAAGGGCCCTTTCATCCTCCGTAGTGAGAAATAGGTGGATTTTCAGAGAGAGAGAGTCCCCTTTTAATAACCCCATAGAGACTGTTCAAAGCAACAACTCTGATGCTTTACATGCTCATGTATTTTTTCTGAATTTAGGAAAAAATGTAGTGATCACTAAAAACAAAACAGAGCTCACTTTCCTAATGGGCTTCCAAACTGGGATGACAGGATGAAGCCAGAGATAAGAATATAACTGGGCTTCATCCAACACACCTGACAAATCCCTGGATCCAAAATGGCTCATCAGGGCCGCGCACAGCGGCTCATATCTGTACTCCCAGCACTTTGGGAGGGCGAGGTGAGCGGATCACGAGGTTAGGAGATCGAGACCATCCTGGCTAACACGGTGAAACCCCGTCTCTACTAAAAAAAAAAAAAAAATACAAAAAAATTAGCCGGGCGTGGTGACGGGCGCCTGTAGTCCCAGCTCACCAGGAGAATGGTGTGAACCCGGGAGGCGGAGCTTGCAGTGAGCCGAGATCGTGCTACTGCACTCCAGCCTGGGTGACAGAGCCAGACTCCGTCTCAAAAGTGCAAATCATGCCTGGCACTTAAGCATCTAAAAACTTGACTGGCCGGGGTCAGTGGTTCACGTCTGTAATCCCAGCACTTTGGGAAGCCCGGGCTGGTGGATCGCTTGAGTCTCAGAGTTCGAGACCGGCCTGAGCAACACAGGGAGACCCTGTCTCTACAAAAAATTAGCCGGATGTGATGCGCGAGCCTGTGGTCCCAGCTTCTCAGGAGGCTGAGGTGGGGAGGATCACTTGGGCTCAGGAGGTTGAGGCTGCATGAGCCGTGATCGCGCCACTACTGCACTTCAGCCTAGGCAACAGAGCGAGAAAAAAGTAAAGGGTCCTGACTGTTAGAAGGAAAACTATCAAACAGGAAGAACACCTATACCAAAACCCCATCAGTACGTCACCATCATCAAAGACCAGAAGCAGATAAAACCACAAAGATGGGGAAGAAGCAGGGCAGAAAAGCTGGAAATTCAAAAAATAAGAGCGCATCTCCCCCTGCAAAGGAGCGCAGCTCATCGCCAGCAACGGATCAAAGCTGGTCAGAGAATGCCTTTGACGAGATGAGAGAAGGCTTCAGTCCATCAGACTTCTCAGAGCTAAAGGAGGAATTATGTACCAAGCGCAAAGAAACTAAAAATCTTGAAAAAAGAGTGGAAGAATTGATAGCTAGATTAATTAATGCAGAGAAGGTCATAAATGAAATGACAGAGATGAAAACCATGACACGAGAAATACGTGACAAATCCACAAGCTTCAGTAACCGACTTGATCAACTGGAAGAAAGAGTATCAGCGATTGAGGATCAAATAAATGAAATGAAGCGAGAAGAGAAACCAAAAGAAAAAAGAAGAAAAAGAAATGAACAAAGCCTGCAAGAAGTATGGGATTATGTAAAAAGACCAAATCTACATCTGATTGGGGTGCCTGAAAGTGAGGGGGAAAATGGAACCAAGTTGGAAAACACTCTCAGGATATCATCCAGGAGAACTTCCCCAACCTAGTAGGGCAGGCCAACATTCAAATTCAGGAAATACAGAGAGTACCACAAAGATACTCCTCGAGAAGAGCAACTCCAAGACACATAATTGCCAGATTCATCAAAGTTGAAATGAAGGAAAAAATCTTAAGGGCAGCCAGAGAGAAAGGTCGGGTTACCCACAAAGGGAAGCCCATCAGACTAACAGCAGACCTCTCAGCAGAAACTCTACAAGCCAGAAGAGAGTGGGGGCCAATATTCAACATTCTTAAAGAAAAGAATTTTAAACCCAGAATTTCATATCCAGCCAAACTAAGTTTCATCAGTGAAGGAGAAATAAAATCCTTTACAGATAAGCAAATGCTTAGAGATTTTGTCACCACCAGGCCTGCCTTACAAGAGACCCTGAAGGAAGCCCTAAACATGGAAAGGAACAACCGGTACCAGCCATTGCAAAAACATGCCAAAATGTAAAGACCATTGAGGCTGGGAAGAAACTGCATCAACTAACGAGCAAAATAACCAGTTAATATCATAATGGCAGGATCAAGTTCACACATAACAATATTAACCTTAAATGTTAATGGACTAAATGCTCCAATTAAAAGACACAGACTGGCAAACTGGATAAAGAGTCAAGACCCATCAGTCTGCTGTATTCAGGAGACCCATCTCACATGCAGAGACATACATAGGCTCAAAATAAAGGGATGGAGGAAGATCTACCAAGCAAATGGAGAACAAAAAAAAAGCAGGGGTTGCAATCCTAGTCTCTGATAAAATAGACTTTAAACCATCAAAGATCAAAAGAGACAAAGAAGCCCATTACATAATGGTAAAGGGATCAATTCAACAGGAAGAGCTAACTATCCTAAATATATATGCACCCAATACAGGAGCACCCAAATTCATAAAGCAAGTCCTTAGAGACTTACAAAGAGACTTAGACTCCCATACAATAATAATGGGAGACTTCAACACTCCACTGTCAACATTAGACAGATCAACGAGACAGAAAGTTAACAAGGATATCCAGGAATTGAACTCATCTCTGCACCAAGCGGACCTAATAGACATCTATAGAACTCTCCACCCCAAGTCAACAGAATATACATTCTTCTCAGCACCACATCACACTTATTCCAAAATTGACCACATAATTGGAAGTAAAGCACTCCTCAGCAAATGTAAAAGAACAGAAATTATAACAAACTGTCTCTCTGACCACAGTGCAATCAAACTAGAACTCAGGACTAAGAAATTCAATCAAAACCGCTCAACTACATGGAAACTGAACAACCTGCTCCTGAATGACTACTGGGTACATAACGAAATGAAAGCAGAAATAAAGATGTTCTTTGAATCCAATGAGAACAAAGATACAACATACCAGAATCTCTGGGACACATTTAAAGCAGTATGTAGAGGGAAATTTATAGCACTAAGTGCCCACAAGAGAAAGCAGGAAAGATCTAAAATTGACACTCTAACATCACAATTAAAAGAACTAGAGAGGCAAGAGCAAACACATTCAAAAGCTAGCAGAAGGCAAGAAATAACTAAGATCAGAGCAGAACTGAAGGAGATAGAGACACAAAAAACCCTCCAAAAAATCAATGAATCCAGGAGTTGGTTTTTTGAAAAGATCAACAAAATTGACAGACCGCTAGCAAGACTAATAAGAAAAGAGAGAAGAATCAAATAGACGCAATTAAAAATGATAAAGGGGATATCACCACTGACCCCACAGAAATACAAACTACCATCAGAGAATACTATAAACACTTCTACGCAAATAAACTAGAAAATCTAGAAGAAATGGATAATTTCCTGGACACTTACACTCTTCCAAGACTAAACCAGGAAGAAGTTGAATCCCTGAATAGACCAATAGCAGGCTCTGAAATTGAGGCAATAATTAATAGCCTACCAACCAAAACAAGTCCAGGACCAGATGGATTCACAGCTGAATTCTACCAGAGGTACAGGAGGAGCTGGTACCATTCCTTCTGAAACTATTCCAATCAATTGAAAAAGAGGGAATCCTCCCTAACTCATTTTATGAGGCCAACATCATCCTGATACCAAAGCCTGGCAAAGACACAACAAAAAAAGAGAATTTTAGACCAATATCCCTGATGAACATCGATGCAAAAATCCTCAATAAAATACTGGCAAAACGGATTCAGCAGCACATCAAAAAGCTTATCCACCATGATCAAGTGGGCTTCATCCCTGGGATGCAAGGCTGGTTCAACATTCGCAAATCAATAAACGTAATCCAGCATATCAACAGAACCAAAGACAAGAACCACATGATTATCTCAATAGATGCAGAAAAGGCTTTTGACAAAATTCAACAGCCCTTCATGCTAAAAAC
>NC_045435.1:191956275-191976320 GCF_002776525.5 Piliocolobus tephrosceles | reverse complement strand
TTTTTTTTTTTTTTTTTTCCAGTAGGAATCTCTCTCTGTCTCCCAGGCTGGAGTGTGGTGGCGAGATCTCGGCTCACTGCAACCTCCAACTTCCGGGATCAAGCGATTCTCCTGCCTCAGCCTTTCCAGTAGCTGGGACTACAGGCGCCACCACCACGCCCAGCTAATTTTTGTATTTTTAGTAGAGATGGGGTTTCACCATCTTGGCCAGGCTGGTCTCGAACTCCTAACCTCGTGATCCACCCACCTCGGCCTCCCAAAGTGCTGGGATTACAGGCATGAGCCACCGTGCCCGGCCTTGAC
The DNA here is from genome assembly GCF_002776525.5 of Piliocolobus tephrosceles. NCBI lineage: Eukaryota > Metazoa > Chordata > Mammalia > Primates > Cercopithecidae > Piliocolobus > Piliocolobus tephrosceles. The sequence goes on along the minus strand of NC_045435.1, from coordinate 191,976,017 downwards.
TGAATAAATTTAAGACCTTCCCTAATTTGGCGTCAAAATTTCCTTTTCCCTACTGTAGTAACACATTTCACACGTTCTCCACACTGACCCTCTGCTATATGCGCCCCTTCATTTCCCAGTCACAAGGGGATTTTCTCCCCTTTTTCTGAATTCTCACAGCCTCTCTTTTAATTCACTTCTATCTTAGATTCTTTGATAATCCACACTACGGGGAATTACGAGCTCGCAGGGTGCAAAAACTGTCTTCCCTCTCCCCGTGGTTTAGCACAAGGCTTTGGCGACAGCACTCAATAAACGTTTACTAAATAACCGGGTTAATGAGTCCCGCCCCGCCACCCCCCAACCGTATTCCATCCCACCTTTGCTGATACTGAAAAGCCTACTTTGTATATCTGCGGCCTCCCCCTTTTCCACAAAATATACTGTGATATAGTCCGGACTAAAACTTTCTCTCTTCTGAAATTCAGCAATTCTCCGATCTTTACATCCAAACACCCTCAAAGTGCCTAGCTTGGCGGGTCCACCTCCCCACTCCGAAGCTTCCCCGAGGGCGGAGTGAGGACTTCACTTGTCTCCCCCACGCACCGCGTACAGCTTCGCACCGCGTAGGGCTTCCGTAAGACCATCCTCCCAGAGAAGGGGCCCGAATCGCCGAAGGGCACTGCTTCGCCGATTTAAAAACAAAGTAAAAAGCCCCGTATCTGCATCAAGAAGGCGCCTCTACATACTCTGGGAGAGAGAAGGGCACCCCGCCCCTTGTTAGGCAGCCATCTGAGAGGTACAACCTGGAAACCGGAGCCACCACTACCATCAGCGCTCAAGCCTCTCGGCACCGGCTCGGGTACAGGGAGCGGCTGCGAGGGAATAGGAAAGCGAGCCTCAAATGCCGTCTTCCAGAGAAAGTGGCTTCAGTGATGTCCAAGCGCCCTCCCAGCACCCGTTCCCTGCCTCCCCAGCAGGCACCGGGGCCCACTTGGCGTTCGGGGATTGCAGCAGAACGGGAGGCGACACAATGAGACAAGAGCAAACCGTTTCTCAGCGTTCTGGCCCAGGGCCTTCCCCTCTCGCGGCCTGGCCTCCCTCACCCGGAAGTGCTGGTCCCGGTACTGGCTCAGCTCCACGTAGGAGTCGCTGCGCAGCGCCTTCAGGAGGCCACCCGACATAGCGCAGAGAAGCGGACGAGGATGCGGCGACTCCCGACACGAGGTGGCGTCTGCGGTGGCGGAAGCGGAAACGCGCGGAAACGCGCATCTCATTGGACCCAATCCGAGGGCGGCAGTGCCGTCATCAAGCTGCGCGGGCGCAGATGACGTCCGGGTCGGGCGCCCCGGGGCGGAAGACTAGGGCGGAGAGGTCGGACTCCCGGACGCCTGGAGAAGATGGTTCTGCGGCGGCTGCTGGCCGCCCTGCTGCACAGCCCGCAGCTGGTGGAACGTCTGTCCGAGTCGCGGCCTATCCGACGTGCGGCGCAGCTCACGGCCTTCGCTCTGCTGCAGGCCCAGCTGCGGGGCCAGGACGCGGCCCGCCGCCTGCAGGACCTCGCGGCTGGCCCCGCAGGCTCCCTGTGCCGCCGCGCTGGGCGATTCAGAGACGCCTTCACCCAGGAGCTACGCCGCGGCCTCCGTGGCCGTTCGGGGCCACCAACGGGTAGCCAGAGGGGCCCTGGCGCAAACATTTAAGCCTGGGCCGTGCGGGGCCGAGGCCGTTTACTTTTCCTTCCGGGCTCTACACTGGCCTCGACGTGGAGGGGTCGTTCCGGGCACTACCCGCGGCTTCGAATCCCGACTCGGATTGTTGGCCTGCAGCCATCCCACGCAGAAGAGCCTAGGCCAGACCGCAGGCTCCGTTGAAGTCTTGTGATTGGACAAGACACAGTGTGGAGAAAGACCCCGAAGCCTAACAGATGAAGATAGGCTGGGTCCAGACACCGCACCCGCGGAGAGCCACGGACCGAAGCCAGAGAGCCTTTCGTCTTCACGTGGAACTGAAACTCTTGACAGATGCTGCTGAATCTGCACTGGTATAGCAGGACACTTAATTCCAGGGACGATATGGATGAAAAGACAACCCTACAGCTGCCAAATTTCTTTGATTAAAAAATGTATGAGCTGGTTAATAGGCATGAGTGTGATACTTCTCAGGCAAGATATATTAAGAATACCGGGGACTGTAGGCTTATGGCAATAATAAACACGTATTTTATGAAATGAGTATTCTGTGCTGGGACTTGCTCATTGCACTCTGCATGTTAGCTCACTCACTCCTTACAACCACATCCGCATGAGGAAGCAGATTACTTTTTGGATTTTTTTGTAGAGATGGGGTGGTCTCGAACTCTTCGGTCCGAGTGAGCGTCCTGCCTCAGCCTCCCAAAATGCTGGGATTATAGGCAAGAGCCACTCCGATGGAAACAGAGGCTGCTGCTTAAGTTGCCCAAAGTCTTGCAGAGTGGGATGTGAGCAGAGGCATTTGATTCCAGGGCCTAAGTCCTTAACACAGCTCTGCAACATTTACCCTGACACTTTCCTTCCTTCCCCAACCCCGCATCATCAGGCATTAAGACTACTGCCTAGGAGCAGGCGTGGTGGCAGTTGTGTCGAATCCCAGCCACTGCAGAGGAAGGAGGATCGATCGCATTGAGCCTGAGATGAGACCAGCCTGGGCAGCATAGCGAGAACCCGTCTCAAAAAAAAAAAAAAAAGACTGCTGCCTGCCATGGAACGAGCTACCTGGACTCATCCCTCATTTTAGAGGGTCAGGCATACGAAACTATGGTCCAGCTAGTTAGTGGACCCATGATTAAGAAATCCATTGTATGTAGAAATGTCCTGTCATTTGAAGCTCCTAGCTAAATTTCTGATTGATTGATTGATTGATTGATTTTGAGACAGGGCCTCACTCTTGCCCGGGCTGGAGTGCAGTGGCATGATACTAGCTGTCACTGCAACCTCGACCTATTGGGCCAAGCGATCGAGCTTCCTCCCTGGGTTTCCCAAGTAGCTGGGATTACAGGCCCATGACACTATGCGCAGCTAATTAAAAACAGGTTTTTTTGTTTTTATTTTTGAGACGGAGTCTTACTCTGTCACCAGGCTGGAGTGCAGTGGGGCGTGATCTCAGCTCACTGCAACCTTCACTTCCCGGGTTCCAGTGATTCCCCTGCCTCATCCTCCCGAGCAGCTGGGACTACAGATATGTGCCACCATGCCTGGCTAGTTTTTTGTATTTTAGTAGAAATGGAGTTTCACCATGTTGGTCAGGGTGGTCTTGGTCTCCTGACCTTGTGATCTGCCTGCCTTGGCCTCACAAAGTGCTGAGATTACAGGCGTAAGCCACCGTGCCCAGCCACAATTTTGTTTTGTTTTGTGTTTTTTGGTTGAAATGGCATTGCACTTTGTTGCCCAGGCTGGTCCTGAACTCCTGGTCTCAAGCAGTTCTCCTGCTTCCGCCTCCCAAAGTGCTGGGGTTACTGGTGTGAGCCACCACACCCGGATCTGATCATTTCTAATTAGGCAACACAGATAATCATGCAATCTAGAAGCTTGAAGCCATCGGAAAAATTGAGGCTGGTAACCAGACACTAGCTGAGCATGGTGTGTTCCCTGCTCTCTGGGGCAGGACGGGAGGGCTTGAGACCCACAGTTCTTCTAAGGAGGGAGAACATCTGGCTCCCTAATCTGGGAGAATGACTTTTTTTCCCCCCAAGACCGTCTTGCTGTGTCTCCCAGGCAGGAGTGCAGTGGCGCGATCTCGGCTCACTGCAACCTCCGCCTCCTGGGTTCAAGCAATTCTCCTGCCTCAGCCTCCTGAGTAGCTGGGATTACAGGTGCCGCCACCACACCCAGCTAATTTTTGTATTTTTAGTAGAGACGGGGTTTCACCATGTTGGCCAGGCTGGTCTCAACTCCTGACCTCGAGATCTGCCCGCCTTGGCCTCCCAAAGTGCTGGGATTACAGGTGTGAGCCACCGCGCCCAGTCAGGAGAATGACTCTTAAGGACAAGGTGCGGAAATGGCTGGAGAGTTTCCCCCCACCTCTCAGGAACAGAAGTAAAAGAAAGTAGGGAGAACATCTCCAGGTGCTGTTATATATTTCAAACATGACTTGTTTGCACAGTAACGAAACACTGAGACAGCGGGCATCAGAGTGCCATGAAGCACAACACAACCCCCCGTCCATGCTACAGAGCTGCGTGAGAGCTGTGCCTGGCGAGGCAGGGGACGTATACTGTGGAGTCCGGAATGACACGATGTTAGCTGGCAGACACCTCAAAGAGCCTCTGGTCCCAACAGACTGGGACGTGGGGTGGGTGAGTGGAAGGGGCTTTCTCAAGATCACACAGCGAGGGGGTGACAGACCAAGGGGCTAGAAGTTGGGTCCCCTGGATCTGGGCCACCTGTTCTCTATGCTTCATCACACTGACTTCCACATTATTTGGATAGGCAGATCGGTCTCAGGAAGCCAGAGGTGGTCATGACAGCAAGGGCAAGGCATCATGGGAAGTTTGGGAGAGGTCACAGGGGACTGTCACTAGCAGTTCATTCTTTTTTCCCAACCAGGAACTATTATCGATTTCAAACATCACAGTGGCTGGAAGCAGTAGGGCAGGAACTGACAGTGTCATCACTTACACCTGGTTCTTTGGGGACCTTGACATCAAGACTGACAGGTCAGATCTTTGGTCTCAGGGAGAGGAGTGCCAGCTCACCCAGAAGGCAGAACAGCCAGCAGCCGTGCCCAGGAGAGGCAGCAGTGGGAGTCGTGAAGGAGAACCTGGGACCTGTCCCAGCGTCCCAGCCCAGCTACCCAAGTAGAAGGTGGAGCAGCAACTTCTATGGCTGAATCGTGGGCGGTGGGTGCTCTGTCATATTGTCAGGTTTCTTCCCCCAACTCCACGATGTGAAGACTGAGGTGGTCCCTCCAAGCCCCACTCAGCAAGGAGGACAGGGCTGGTGGATCCTCCAGGGTTAGATGGGGAAATACAAGTGTTTCATTCTTGAAGGGGAAGCTGCACTTCTCCACCGCACGCCTGGTGGTGCCAGGGGTCACCACAAAGAGGCGGCAGAGCCATGGCCCACCAGCCACTTGGCAGGCTGATTGTCTGGTAAAGCTTTTCAGGGCTTGGCACAGGACCCAGTCCTCAGTCCCACCCATGTCCACCACCTCCACTGGTGCCCCCAAGCCTGGGAGGTGGAGGAGGTGCCGGGGGGGCATGTAGGTGTGAGTGAAGAGGAGTGTGTAGTGGGTGGGTGCCGTTGGGAGCACAGGGGCATGGACCACCTGCTCCAGGTACTCCAGGCCAGGCACCAGGCCCCCCTGATGCAGGCAGCCAAAGAAGAAGGCACCGAGGGCATTGAAGAGGACCACGGTGCCCTTCCAAGGCACAGGTTGGGTCTGTGGACTACAAAGCAGGACTAGGGGAACCAGGAGGGGAATCAGGAACCGAGCCTCCTGGTGGCTAAAGGCAGACAGCAGGGCCAGGGGCATGAAGTAGAGGAGAAGGAGATAGGACCTGGGGCTGGACAGCAGGCTCCGGGCACCCAGTGCCCTCAGGAGGCCCATTTGTAAAGAGGCCTGGAGGCCAGCTTGCAGCTGTTGCCACGCGGCCTGCAGGGCCTGGGCATGCAGCACCCCAAAGAGCAGGAAGCCGTTGACTGCTAGGTGAGTGAGCCGCACATGCGTGCCATGCCTCGCCAGGTTTTGGGGATTCAGGTTGTAGTGCAAGAAGTTGACAGGGGTCAGGACAAGGGTCCTGGATGTAGCGGGGCTGAAGAAATACCAGCTGTCCGCGGCCACAAACACCGCAGCTGTGAGGGCCGCCCCAGGGAGCAGCACCAGGGCCTCCCGGGTCAGGGACTTCAAGCCAGGGTTTGTGGCTCCACGAGTGCCCCAGAGGTAGAGAGGGACCACAGCAAAGGCCAGAAAGGTGGGCCGGTTGAAGAAGCCAGCAGTCACGATGCCTCCAAGAAGCCAGCTGTGCCACCATGGGCCCGGCACAGGCTCCTTGCGTGTAGGGCCCCACGTTACATGGGGGGATACCAGCACCAGCAGCCACGCGAAGAGGAGCCCCTCAATGGTGTTGGAGAAGGTCCTTGTGTAGAAGACCAGGGTGACATAGGAACCAGAGAGCAGGGCCAGGGCGTTCCAGCGATCCGCCCCCAACAGCGGGGCCAGGTGGTACACCGCCCCGTCCAGAGCGAAGGAAACGGCAGCGAGGAGGAGCCGCGGCCCCACCAGCAGTGCATAGCTACTCACCAGGCCAGGCCACGGCCCCAGCTCTCCCCAGAGCCTGAGCAGCCAGAAGGTAGAGCCGGAGGTCAGCAGGGGGAAGACCACTGTGCGGCAGGGGCTGCTGGGGTAAAACTCCCAGGGCCGGGTGGCCTGCACGCCCAGGATGTCCTCTGCAGAGAAGGAGAGGCAGAGCTGAGCCGGTACCAAGCTCAGGGATGTAGTGGACAGAATTCTAGGATGGCACCCAACATTTCCACCCCTTGGTGTGTGTGCCCTGCATAATCCCTGGGACTGTGCCCAGGATGGATTTTTCCCTCCCTCCCTGCCTGCCTTCCCTCTCTCCCTCCTTCCTTCCCTTCCCATTCCTTCCTTTCCCTTCCTCCCGTCCTCCCGTCCTCCCTTCCTTGCTGGGTCTCTGTCACCCAGGCTGGAGTGCAGTGGCGAGATCATTGCTCTTGCTGTGTTACTGAGGCTGATCTCAGACTCCTGACTTCAAGCCATTCTTCCACCTCAGCCTCTTAACGTGCTGGGATTACAGGTTTGAGCCACTGCACCTGGCCCCCAGGATGGAATGTACGCCTGTGATTAGGTTACGTCATACAGGAGCACTGACTGTAAAACAGGGAGACTGTGCGGTGGGCCGGACCTAATCACAACAATCTTTTAATCACAGAGTTTTCACCAGCTGGATGCAGAAGGAGCAGTCAGATTCAAAGCATGAGAAGGATTTGACATGCCACTGCTGGCTTAAAGATGGAAGAGGCCATTGGCTAGGAATGTGGGTAGCCTCTGAAAGCTGAGAGCAAGGAAACCGCACCACAGGTGCCACAGCGGAAATGAACTAGGTTCTGCTAGAATTAGAGCTTCCAACAGGAACGCAGCCCAGTCCACACGCGGATGTCCACCTTGTGAGCAGCGAGCCCAGGCCGCACTTCTGATCGTGAACTCACCAACGGGTGCAGTTTTAAGCTGCTGGGATTTTGAGGATTTGTCACGCAGCAGCAGAAACAAGTGCAGGGGAGCTCAGAGGGCAGAGGGCAGGAGGTACCTCCCTGGGAGATGAGGCGACTGTGTGTCCTGGGAAGAGTGTGTGGGAGGCGGACAGGTGGGGGGAGGCCTAACCTCTTCTCGGGGTTCCAAGATCTCAAAAATCAGAGTCAGAGCCCCATCTCTGATGATTGTTATCAGGAGATGGGGGGGAGAGAAGAGGGGGAGGGGGTGAGCCATTGGGGTTATGTCAGAGGTGATTTATGTTTAGTTTTATGATACTTAATTTTTTTTTTTTTTAAGAGTCTCACTCTGTCGCCCAGGCTGGAGTGCAGTGGCGCTTCTCGGCTCACTGCAACCTCCACCTCCTGGGTTTAAGCGATTCTCCTTCCTCAGCCTCCTGAGTAGCTGGAATTACAGGCGCCCGCCACTACACCTGGATGATTTTTGTATTTTCAGTAGAGACGCGGTTTCACCATGTTGGCCAGGCTGGTCTCGAAACCCTGACCTCAAATGATCCGCCCGCCTCAGCCTCCTAAAGTGCTGGGATTACAGGCCTGAGCCACTGTGCCCTGCCTATGATACTTAATTTTTTTATAAGAAGAATATATCCAAGTAGTACTTACATAATTTAAGAAATACTTGCTGCCTGGTCTGTAACCTGTGGCCCACCGTCCCAGAGCTCTGAGGGGTAGGGGTGAGGGAGCAGCTCCAGACCAGAGCTCTGAGGGGTGGGGGTGAGGGAGCAGCTCCACTCCAAGCCTCATTGTTCACAGCGTCTCCTGCTTGATCACCTGCTGGCTCTTTCGAGCTGATTATACAGCCTGGGGATCATTCGGGCTCTTTGGTTCTGCTACTTATTTCTCCAGCCTTTCAGCTGTCTAATCTGTCTATGTTAGATGGTGAAAGGGAAGCAAAATCCAGGATCAAATCTATCTGGGTGTTTTTCTGGTTAAAAAAAAAAAAAAAAAACATGTGAGGGAAAGAAGATAAGCCTTTTAACTAAAAAACAAATTCACCTGTTGAGCCCTGTGGCAAAGAAAGCTGGTGCCTCCAAAATACCTATTCCCTCCTCCTTCCTTAGACTCTTTTTTTTTTGAGACAGAGTCTCACTCTGTCGCCCAGGCTGGAGTTCAGTGGCACAATCTCAGCTCACTGCAAGCTCCGCCTCCGCCTCCTGAGTTCAAGCGATTCTCCTGCCTCAGCCTCCCAAGTAGCTGGGATTACAGGCACCTGCCACCACGCCCAGCTAATTTTTTGTATTTTTAATAGAGATGGGGTTTTATCATGTTGGCCAGACTGGTCTCAAACTCCTGACCTCAGGTGATTCCCCTGCCTCGGCCTCCCACAGTGCTGGGATTACCGGCGAGAGCCTCCACATCTGACCCCTTTGGCTCTTTAGCTGGGCACTTGGTCAGATAGAAAGACTATAAATTTTAGCTTCCTTAGCAGCTAGGTGTGGTCTCATGATACATTCTGCCCAGTGCGATAGAAATGGGCAAATAGCATGTGACCTTCAAAATATGACCTTAAAGAAAGAAGTAATGCCTTCTCCTTTGTTGGCTGGAAAGACTGCGTGTAGACTTGATGGCTGGAGCTCAAGCAGCCGTCTTGAACCATGAGGATGAAGCCACATGCCCATCACATCTGAAAAGCCTCAAGGCCTTTGGGTGAGATGGCGCGGGCAAGGCAACTATCCTCAACTATACACCTACCAGGCAACGGAGCGTCCCAGGCCTGGGTTCCCTCACCTCTCACTTGAATCTACAGAAGTTTCATCATCTCAGATCACAGCCCTATTGAAGCTCTTGCCAAACACAGGGGAAGCCCAGCTGTCAAAGTGTTCCGCTGGGAAGCCCAACGCAGCTCTCATTGTCACCGATGACACAGCACTAATTCTCACCAGCGACACAGATCTCATGGTCACCGACGACACCAACGACACAGCTCTCAGTGTCACCGACACAGCTCTCATTCTCACCAACAACACAGCTCTCATACTCACCAACACAGCTCTCATTCCCACCGACGACACAGCTCTCATTCCCACCAACGACACAGCTCTCATTCTCACCAACGACACAGCTCTCATTCCCACCAACGACACAGCTCTCATTCCCACCAACGACACAGCTCTCATTCTCACCAACGACACAGCTCTCAGTGTCACCAACGACACAGCTCTCATTCCCACCAACGACACAGCTCTCATTCTCACCAACGACACAGCTCTCATTCTCACCGGCACAGCTCTCATTCTCTCTCATTCTCAGTAACCTGTATGGTTTGTTAAAGAGACTGCTGGTTTCTCAGCCTCACCCAGATGGTCAGTGTCACCACTCGGGAAGGAGATATGAAGTCCCCACGTCCAAGTTCTTACCCTAGAGAGACAGGCTGCTGCTCTGCTTGTGGATTTACTACTCACCTGCACAGACATGCTACTCCCTCCCCACAAAGTCTCCCGTCAGCTTCTCAACCAGACTCTGCTGCAACTTGTCTCAGCCACACATGTGTAGTTTTACCTGCCATCACCTCAGGTGACTGGAAGAACTCATCTGGGTGCACATAGCCCGTCTGCGGAAGGAGACACCACAGCACTCGGAGCAGGCCGAGGCCACCCCAAAGCACCCTGACTGCCATCTTCAGATCCAGTTGTTGCCAACACACCGGGCCCAAAACCTGGAATGATGTCCCAGCTGCTACAGATGCCACGCTGGATCCACAGATCTGCATCTGTTGAGGAAAGCACTTGTTGGTTATCACGATGTAAATTATAATATATCCAACTATCTAAACAAACTCAAAATGGATCTGTCATTTAATAAAAATGACAATAATAATAATAGCTACTTTATACTAAATGCCCACTGACTACCAGGCACTTGACATGCATATTTCATTGAATCCTTTCCACAGCCTGGGGCAGCGGGTCTTGGTACCCCTGTTTTACAGATGGGAACGGAGGCCTCTGGTGAGTAACTCGGTTACTTGCTGACCATATTTGCTAAGGAGTCTGATGGTTAACTTTATGTGTCCACTTGACTGGGCTAAGAGATGCCCAGATAGCCGCTAGAACATTATTTCTAGCAGTGTCTAGAAGGGTATTTCAGGAAGAGATTAGCCTTTGTTTGTTTTTTTTTGGTTTGTTTGTTTGTTTTGAGATGAAGTCTTGCTCTGTCACCCAGGCTGGAGTGCAGTGGCTCACTGCAACCTCCACCTCCTGGGTTCAAGTGATTCTCTGCCTCAGCCTCCTGAGGACCTGGGATTATAGGCACGCGCCACCACGCCTGGCTAATTTTTGTATTTTTAGTAGAGATGGGGTTTCACCATGTTGGTCAGGCTGATCTCGAACTCCTGACTTCATGATCCGCCCACTTTGGCCTCCCAAAGTCCTGGGATTACAGGCATGAGCCACTGTGCCCGGCTGAGATTAACCTTTGAATTGACAGACTAAGTGAAGAAGATCAGCTGCACCAGTGTGGGTGGGCATGATCCAACCCATTGAGGGTCTGAATAAAACAAAAACATGGAGGAAGGGTGAATCTGCACTCTCTTCAGCTGGGAGTCTGGCAGTCTTCTCCTGCCCTCAGACAACAGTGCTCCTGGTTCTTGGGCCTTCAGACTCTGTGTCTCACACCAGTGCCCCACAACCCACCTCCCCGAAACAGGTTCTCAGGCAGTCAGACTAGGACTGGGAGTTACACTGCAGGCTCCTCTGTTTCTAAGGCTCCCGACCCAGACTGAATTAAATCATCAGCTTTCCTGGTTCTCCAGCTCGCAGGTGTCAGATTGTGGGACTTCACCAGCCCCCATAATTGCATGAGCCAATTTTCATAGTAAATGATACAGCCAATTACTATTATTTCTGTTTCTCTGGAGAACCCTGACTTATACAGGGTCTAAATATGACATTTGCTCAATGTGACATTTGCAAGAAGGATTAGGGTACCCAACAAATCTGGGTCTTGCCGTCCCATCCTGATCACCAGCTCCTCCTATCCACTTTCCTGATAGGGGACAGAGGTAGTAGCTCCGTTGGTCAGTTTTGCAGTGTTCTAGGAGTTATTCCTGGGGATTCAGCCTACAGCTTGATCACTCAGCACTTCCAAAGGTTTTGTAAGAAGCTAATTCCCTGTATTAACTCCTTTTTGCATAAAACATTTAGTTGTTTGCAAACAACAACAACAAAAACAGTGCAAGCTGGCTTCAACAATTCATCGTGTTGCCAGGCGTGGTGGTGCACCCCTGTAGTCCCGGCTACTTGGGAGGCAGAGGCAGGAGGATTGCTTGACCCCAGGAGTTGAAAGTCAGCCTGGCAACACAGCGAGACCCCCAGCTCTTAAAAGAAAAAGCAGGAAACAATTCCTCATGTCACATAAAAAACAGCCAGGCTTGGTACTGCCGGGGTCCCTTGCCGCTTCTCAGGTCAGCCTTGATGCTGCCTTTCTCTTCGTGTGGACATAATCCTCAGTTCCAGCCATCCCATCCAGACGTGCCAACTCTGAGAAGTGTCTGTGTTTTTGAGGCGGTCTCTTTTTAAAACAGGTTTATTGAAATATAATTAATATACCATACAACTCATTTAAAGTGTACAATTCAGTGGTTTTTGGTATATTCGTAGGCAGGTGCAACCATCACCACAGTCAATTTTAGAAATTTTCATCACTCAAGAAGAACCCCATATCCTTTAATTCTGTCAATTTTAGTTCATTTGTGAAGCTATATTATTATATTTGTAGAAGTCTTTAATTGTTATGCCTTATTGGAAAATTGAATATCTTATCATTATATAGTTTTTAAATCTCTAGTTCTGTTTTGTCTTAAAATGTATTTTGCCTGATATTAATTTGCTATACACACTTTTTGGAAATTTAGTATTTACCTGGTACATAATTTTCCACCCTTTTCGTTTCTATTATTATTATTATTTTTTCCAGATAGTCTCGCTCTGTTGCCCAGGCTGGAGTGCAATGGTGTGATCTTGGCTCACTGCAACCTCTGCCTCCCAGGTTCAAGCAATTCTCCTACCTCAGCCTCCCAAAGTAGCTGGGACTACAGGCGCCTGCCACCATGGCTGCCTAATTTTTGTATTTTTAGGAAAGACAGGGTTTTGCCATGTTGGCCATGCTGGTCTCGAACTCCTGACCTCAGATGATCTGCCCTCCTCGGCCTCCCAAAATGCTAGAATTACAGATGTGAACCACTGCACCTGGCCAATTTAGTGTTATTATTGATACATGTATTTCTACCATCTTATTTTGTGTTTACTTTTCTTGTTTTTTTAATGTTTTTTTTTGGTCCTTTCTTGCCTTCTTTTGGAATAATTTTTCTTCTCTTTTCCCTCTAACAGTTTGGAAGTTACATATACTCAGTTTCCAATATGCTATAAAATGCCATATATTATTTAATATTTTATTAGTTAGCATACTATGTTATGTGTCTTCACTATGATGATTCTGGGTGCACATTTCTTTTTGTGTATTATAGTCAAAAATTTTTTGGCTTCTCAAACCTGTGGATTAGGACCCTTTGTCATTTATAGCAAGTAGTCCATTAGACTGTATGCTGCTGATAAAGACATACCCAAAACTGGGCAATTTATAAAGAAAAAGAGGTTTAATGGACTCACAGTTCCACGTGGCTGGGGAGGCCTCACAATCATGGTGGAAGGCAAAGGCACGTCTTACATGGCAGTGGGCAAAAAGCAAATGAGAAGCAAACGAATGAGAAGCAAGCAAAGGGGGTTTCTCCTTATAAAACCATCAGATCTTGTGAGACGTATTCACTATCATGAGAACAGTAGGAGGGAAACCACCACCACAATTCAGTCAACCTCCACCAGGTCCCTCCCACAACACATGGGAATTATGGGAGCTGTAATTCAAGATGAGATTTGAGTGAAGACACAGCCAAACCATATCATAGACCTTCTCAGTCTATCTTCCATGTCTCTTTAAGTTCTATTTCATATTTTCCATATCTTTAGCTCTCTTGGCTATATGTCGGGTAAGTTCTGTTCTATCTTTCATGTCTCTAATCATTTCAGCTGTATCTAGATGTTAAACCTGTCTCTTGAATTTTAAATTTCACTTGTTATATTTTTCATTTCTACAGGTTGTTTGTTTTTTTCCACATCTGCTTGCTCTTTTGTGATATTTTCAAGACTCTTTTATTTATTAAATGATATCAAACATACTTGTTGGATATACTAGGTTTGATAACTCCAGCATCTAAAGTCTGGGTCTGAATCCGCTGTCTTGTTTCTGCTGGATCTCACTCATAGTGCCCTGTTTATTTGTATATTTAGTGAATTATTTTATTTAGGGGCTGCTCATTTTCTTTGGAATATTACTGTGGGAATTCTTTGAGGTCAGGGATGAAGGCAAATTTCTGAGTTCCACTTGAAAGGATTTACACTTGCTTCTCTCAGGTAACTGTGGGCATTACAAGCCTAGGACCATTTCTAATCAAATTTTTGGCTCCAGGTTTGTGTGTGTGTGTGTGTGTGTGTGTGTGTGTGTGTGTGTGTGTGTGTGTTTGCTTATCTTTTAGGAAGGGGGATAGTGCCTGGTCATATAAATTCATGAGGGCAGGCTCAGGATTACAGATTCTGAAAGGAGATACCCCACCCCCAGCTCAATTTGATTAGCATCAGGATCCAACAAGGGCAGTTTTCCTTTCAGTCCCATAGGGATGGAATAATTTTTTTCTTTCACTTTTTTTTTTTTTCTGAGACAGAGTCTTGCTCTGTCGCCCAGGCTGGAGTGCAGTGGCGCGATCTTGGCTCACTGCAACCTCTGCCTCCCGGGTTCAAGCAATTCTCCTGCCTCAGCCTCCCGAGTAGCTGGGATTACAGGCACCTACCACCATGCCCGGCTAATTTTGTATTTTTAGTAGAGACAGGGTTTCACCATGTTGGCCAGGCTGGTCTCGAACTCCTGAGCCACCTTGAACTCCTGAGGCGTGAGCCACCATGCCTGGCCAAATTTATTTCTTAGGTCACCCTTATGTTGGAACATGGCCCTCTAGAGTCACAGTTTGAGGGGAGTCTTCTGTGAGGCTTCCCTCTTGGTGGGCAGTAGGCTTTATCTTCCGTCCTGCGAGTCCCGAGAAGCAGGACCAAGTTCTGAAAACCTAATTTGCATAACCCAACTTTGAGGGTATCTACCAAAATAGTTTTTTGTTTCCCAGCCTTTACAGTACAGTAAGACACCCTAAAAGGAGATAGGAATAGTGGAAGGGGTCCCTGCTGTCAAATGGCGAGCAATGTAGGGGCCTGAAGTGGCCAGTGGTTTCATAATGAGGAAGCCAAGGAGGCTCTCAAATTCACAGTCTTGTATGTGTCCTCAAGTCCCAATCTGGCTCCTGCGCTTTGCACACCTCTCTAAGTCCCTGTCTTCATGCCCAAGTATTACTTACGTTTTATTAGGCTTACCTACTATTTTATCCAGCATTTTAGTTGCTTTCAGCACTTTATTCTTTTTGTAATTCAAGGACAACTTTCCACTTGTATCTTGTTTAACAACCTTTATTATTTTTTTTCTAGTCATAAACATAATACAAGATTGTTGTAGAAAAGCAAAAAGTGCAATGAGCCAAAAGGGGAAAACAGAAATTGCAGGCAGTTCCTATCACTCAAGAAAACACTGTTAGGCCGGGCGCGGGGGCTCACGCCTGTAATCCCAGCACTGTGGGAGGCCGAGGCCAGCGGATCACCTGAGGTCAGGAGTTCGAGACCAGCCTGGCCAACATGGTGAAACCCCATCTCTACTAAAAATACAAAAATAAGCTGGGTGTGGTGGTGGGCGCCTGTAATCCCAGCTACTCAGCAGGCTGAGGCAGGAGAATCGCTTGAACCCGGGAGGCGGAGTTTGCAGTGAGCCAAGATCGCGCCACTGCACTCCAGCCTGAGGGACAAGAGTGAGACTTCATCAAAAAGAAAAAAGAAAAAACAAACCAAAAAAACCACGTTAACATTTTGATATATGATTTTCTTGGAAACTTAGGATTATATTTGTTTATTCTTATAGATCTACACTTTGGCATAATGTTGGCATAAGAAATAGTCATGTTGAGAGTTAAGACAAGGATTGAGAAAAGCTACATTAGTTTAAGCCGTGTCAAGTTATTCTCAAGGAAGTCCTATATTTAAGGGACAGCCTCGGTCAGTGGATCTTTCTGGTCATGATTTGGGGGAGGGGGCAGGAAACATAAGGGAATTGTGTTGCAATCACAGCAGGTGCTTTTTTAGGATGTGTCTCAAAACTACTTTGGGGGAACTTGTGTATCTCCACAGCTGCTGAAGGCGTCAGCTGAGGGTGAGTGGGGATGGAGGACGCTATGCCTAGGTCTCTGAGCTGGGCTCCAGAAGAACTGATGGCAGGCTGTTCCTCAGCGTATGGGAGGGTGGGAAAGTTGGTCTCATGACTTCTGCTATGGAGCAAGCCAGTCTCATGGGCATGTGGCCTTCGATAGCATGGCTCTGCTGTCCTCTGTCTCACCCTCTCCCACTCTTATTTTGCCCACCAGTTACTACACACCCTGCCCAAGCCTGTGCCATCGCCTGGAGCTGCTCCGTATCAGTAGTGTAGCTTTGCAACACTGAAACTGAGTTTTGTCTCTATACGGGACGTCTGACAATTCAGGGAGTATTTTCAATGTATCGATTATATATTTGTAAATGGAAGGGGATCATACAATGTTTGCTTTAAATTTTGTTTGTCACTTAGCAAAATATGACCATCTTTCCACATATCATGAGCATCCCCTCCCACCAGCTGCAAGTTCTCCTTCCATCATGCATCTACTCCCTCCCTCTATTCTCTTTGGTTGACACCTTCCTTTCCATCCATAAACAGGTTTCTCTCTCTACCATTCTTAGAAAAACAACCAACCAAAACTCCCCTGAAACTGTGTTCCCCTCTCTCTACTGCCTCTCTCTCCTCCTCCCTTCACAGGGATCCTCAAACCATCTGCATTCACTGAATGCACTCCTCGCTTTTTAATTTCAAATTTTTTTAGAGAGGGGGCTCTTGCCTCCTTGGCTTCCTCGTTACCAAAACCATTGGCCACTTCAGGCCCCCACACTACCTGCCATTTGACAGCAGGGATCCTTTCCACTATTCCTAGCTCCTTCTAGGGTATCTTACTGTACTTTGAAGGGTAGGAAACAAAAAGCTACGTTTTGTAGATACTCTTGAAGTTGGGTTACGCAAATTCGGTTTTCAGAATTTAGAAAGCAGATGTGAGACAGGCCATATTTTTTGCAGTTTTGTTTGTTTTCTCCTGGGAAACAAGATCGTTGAAGACATGGGGTGTTCCTGCATCAGCTTTCCACTATCCAGTCCCCACTTTGTGGGAATGGAGGACACAACTACAGTTATGGTGGCCACAGTGCTGTGTTATGGAACCCAGCTAAGTTCCACAGGTGGCTTTGCAGTAGCCTTACTGTTACAGGAGTGGTCGCTCCTCTGTGGAGTTACTTCTGGGTGTTCAGAGAGTTTTTCCTAGAGGCACAAATAGAGATCATTTTTCAGTATACTAAATAATTTCTACTGCCTATTTTGCCGTATCAAATTCCTTTTCTGCTGGCATCTATTTCTTGTACTGAACCTTCACCATTTGGTATCAGAAGTGGCTGCAGCCAATAGGCCCTTAAGGATGACAATATTCATTTGCTAAAAGAAAACAACGGCTGGGTGTGGTGGCTCACGCTTTTAATCCTGGCATTTTGGGAGGCTGACGGGGTTGGATCAGCTGAGGTCAAGAGTTTGAGACCAGCCTGGCCAACATGGTGAAACCCTGTCTCTACTAAAAATACAAAAAATAGCCAGGCGTAGGGGTGGGTGCCTGTAACCCCAGCTACTCAGGAGGCTGAGGCAGAATTGCTTGAACCTGTGAAACAGAGGTTGCAGTGAGCTGAGATCGCGCCACTGCACTCCATCCTGGCTGATAGAGCACGACTGTCTCAAAAAAAAAAAAGGAAAAAGAAAGAAGAAAGAAAGAAAGGAAAGAAAGGAAAGAAGAAAGAAAGAAAGAAAGAAAGAAAGAAAGAAAGAAAGAAAGAAAGAAAGGAGGGAGGGAGGGAGGGAGGGAGGGAAGAAAAGAAAAGAAAAGAAAAGAAAAGAAAGAAAATAACTCTCCACCTATCCTTTATGCCCAGAAAGAAAAAAATCTTTCAAGAACAAAGACAAAACAAAGATATTTTCAAGAAAACCAAAACTGAAAGGTCTTCACAAGCAGACCTTCAGAAAATTATAAAGTATATCAGGCAGAAGGAATAATGGTTCCAGATACAAGATCTGAGATGGAAGTAGGAATAAAGAGCAAAGAAGTTGGTCATTAAATGAGAGACATCTGGAAGGTGGAAGTCAAATAAATACCATCGTCCTGCTGCTTTGACTGTTTTCTTCTAGCAAGTGAGCTACAGGAGATGGATACAGTTTCCAAAGTAGTATTTCATGTTTATTCACCGGCTTCGTTGGGTACTGTTGACAGGCGGCTGTCGTGGTTTGGCAATGGCTTTCCAACTCTGAGTCATAAATAAAGTGCTGTGTTCTTGAATGTAATAGTTCCAGTGTTGGTCTCCTGAGTCTCCACTTTACTGATAGGGGACAGAGGTAGTAGCTCCGTTGGTCAGTTTTGCAGTGTTCTAGGAGTCATTCCCGGGGATTCAGCCTACAGCTTGATCACTCAGCACTTCCAAAGGTTTTGTAAGCAGCTAATTCCCTGTATTAACTCCTTTTTGCATAAAACATTTAGTTGTTTGCAAACAACAACAACAAAAACAGTGCAAGCTGGCTTCAACAATTCATCGTGTTGCCAGGCATGGTGGTGCACCCCTGTAGTCCCGGCTACTTGGGAGGCAGAGGCAGGAGGATTGCTTGACCCCAGGAGTTGAAGGTCAGCCTGGCAACACAGCGAGACCCCCAGCTCTTAAAAGAAAAAGCAGGAAACAATTCCTCATGTCACATAAAAAACAGCCAGGCTTGGTACTGCCGGGGTCCCTTGCCACTTCTCAGGTCAGCCTTGATGCTGCCTTTCTCTTCGTGTGGACATAATCCTCAGTTCCAGCCATCCCATCCAGATGTGCCAACTCTGAGAAGTGTCTGTGTTTTTGAGGCTGTCTCTTTGTAAAACAGGTTTATTGAAATATAATTAATATACCATACAACTCATTTAAAGTGTACAATTCAGTGGTTTTTGGTATATTCGTAGGCAGGTGCAACCATCACCACAGTCAATTTTAGAAATTTTCATCACTTAAGAAGAATCCCATTACCCTTTATTTATCACCTCCTATCCTCATCCACCACCCCAGACTCTGGAAACCACTAATCTACTTTCTGTCTCTATAGAGTTCCCTATCTGAACTCCCATATGAATGAAATCATAAGCTCTGTGTGGGGAAAAGAAAGAGAGACCAGACTGTTACTGTGTCTACGTAGAAAAAGGAAGACATAAGAAACTGCATTTTGATCTGTACTAAGAAAAATTATTCAGCTTTGAAATGCTCTTAATCTGTAACCATAACCCCAACCCTGTGCTCGCAGAAACATGTGCTGTATTGACTCAAGGTTTAATGGATTTAGGGCTGTGTAGGACGTGCTTTGTTAAAAATGTGTCTGCAGGCAGCATGCTTGGTAAAAGTCATCACCATTCTCCATTCTCGATTAACCAGGGACACAATGCACTGTGGAAAGCCACAGGGACCTCTGCCCAAGAAAGCCTGGGTATTGTCCAGGTTTCCCCCGACTGAGACAGCCTGAGATATGGCCTTGTGGGAAGACTTTACACAACTGAAAGACTTTACAGTTCCCCAGCCCGACACCCATAAAGGGTCTGTGCTGAGGAGGATTAGTGCAAGAGGAAGGCCTCTTTACAGTTGAGATAAGAGGAAAGCATCTGTCTCCTGCTCATCCCTGGGAATGGAATGTCTTGGTGTAAAACCTGATGGTACATTCTATTTACTGTTAGGAGAAAACCGCCCTATGGCTGGAGATGAGACATGCTGGCGGCAATACTGCTCTTTACTGCACTAAGATGTTTACATAAAGTTAAACATCAATCTAGCCTACATGCACATCTGGGCACAGCACCTTTCCTTAAACTTATTTATGACAGAGTCTTTGGTTCACATGTTTTCCTGCTGACCCTCTCCCCACCATTACCCTCTCCCCACCATTACCCTATACACCTGCCACATCCCCCTCGCCGAGATAGTAGAGCTAGTGATCAATAAAGAATGAGGGAACTCGGCCGGGCACGGTGGCTCACGCCTATAATCCCAGCACTTTGGGAGGCTGAGGCAGGCGGATCACGAGGTCAGGAGATCGAGACCATCCTGGCTAACATGGTGAAACCCCGTCTCTACTAAAATACAAAAAATTAGCCAGGCATGGTGGCGGCGCCTGTAGTCCCAGCTACTCGGGAGGCTGAGGCAGGAGAATGGCAGGAACCTGGGAGGCGGAGCTTGCAGTGAGCCGAGATCTCGCCACTGCACTCCAGCCTGAGCGACACAGCGA
>NC_045435.1:191911727-191956175 GCF_002776525.5 Piliocolobus tephrosceles | reverse complement strand
CCCCTTCAGTCTGTAGGCCTTTGTGGCTGGCTTCTTTCACTTAGCAGAATGTGTTCATGGTTCATCCGTGTTGTAGCAGGTATCAGTACGTCCTTACTTTTTATGGCCAAGTGCTATCCCATTGTACGGATATACCACATTTTGTGTGCCCATTCATCTATTGATGAACCTCTGAGTTGTTTCATGTTTTGGCTATATTGTAAACCGTGCTATTATAAACTTTTGTGCACAAGTTTATTTGTGGACATATGTCTTCATTTCTCTTAGTATATATCTAGGAGTCAAGTCCCTGCATCCTGTGGTAACTCTATGTTTAATCACTTGGGGAAACTTCCAGGTTGTTTTCCAAAGTGGCTGTATCATTTTAGATTCCCTCCAGAAATGTATGACGGTTCTGACCAACACTTGTTATCTGACTTTTGGATTCCAGCCATCTCAGTCGGTGTGAAGTGGTATCTCATTGTGGTTTTGATTTGCACCTGCATTTCTTTTTAAGATCAAGGAAATCTTTTCCAGAAGTTCCCCAGCAGACTTTCTATCAAGTGCTGTTGAACAGAACTGCATCAAGTACACGTTCCCAAACCAGTCACTGGCAAGGAAAACGAGATTACTGATGAAGACTCACCTCCTGGGTTGGAGCTGGGACTGTGGGAACTTACCTGACAACAGGTTCTGTTAGGAAGGAGGAAGGAGGCAGAGGATCAGCTGTGTGGCTACTACACGTGGCTTCCACGGGCTCTTACAGCTTTCCTCCTCCTCTGGCCATTTGTTCTTAGGCTCCTTTTCCTCTGTCCACTCCTTAAATGTCAGTGCTCCTGGTCTTCAATGTCCTCCATGTATACTCTTTTTGGATCATCTCATTTATTCTCATGGTTTCCATTTCTACTTGATGCCTTCTGAAATTGCTTCTGAGCTTCAGATTTACTGATAATAATAAGGAATAGTATAACAATAATAATAGCACTACCATTTTTTAATGTTTTTGAGATGGAGTCTTACTTATTGCCCAGGCTAGGTGCAGTGGCACAATCTCGGCTCGCTGCAACATTTGTCTCCCAGGTTCAAGCAATTCTTCTGCCTCAGCCTCCCGAGTAGCTGGGACTACAGGCGTGTGCCACCATGCCTGGATAATTTTTGTATTTTGAGTAGAGATGGGGTTTCACCATCTTGGCCCGGCTGGTCTTAAACTCCTACCTCATGATCTGCCTGCCTCAGCCTCCCAAGGTGCTGGGATTACAGGCGTGAGCCACCGCACCCAGCCTAGCACTGCCATTTATTAGATACATATTACCTTCCAGGCTCTGTACCTTATCTTATTTAATTATCACAACAAGTCTATAACCCTATCCTTTTTTTTTTTTTTAAGACAGGGTCTCACTCTATCACCCAGGCTGGAGTGCAGTGGTGTGATCTCAGCTCACTGCAACCTCTGCCTCCCAGGCTTTAGCAATCCTCCCACCTCAGCCTCTATAAACCTATTCTTATCCCTATCATACAGACAAATGAACAGGCTTTTTGCAAAAGGTAATGCAACTAATAAGTTAGTGAAGCTAGAAGTTGGACCCAGTCTGCTTGACTCCAGTGCCCTGCTCCACTGCCTGTTAGGCTTGTGTACCTACTCCAAACACAGGGCAGCCCAACAGAACTCATCACCTTCCCTGGAACAAGCCCTGTCCCCATGCTCCCTGCAGCAATGAGGGAACTACCATGTATTAGTGTCCCAAACCCCTTGTACCAATTTACTGCGTTAATCCATTCTCACATTGCTCTAAAGATCCGCCCAAGACTGGGTGATTTCTAAATAAAGAGGTTTAATTGGCTCCCATTCTACATTGCTGGGGAGGTTTCAGGAAACTGACAGTCATAGTGGAGGGGAAGCAGGCACCTTCTTCACAAGGTGGCAGGTGAGAGTGTGAGTGGAGGAAACGACGGATGCTTATGTAACCATCAGATCTCACGAGAACTCCCTCACTATCATGAGAACAGCATGGGGGAAACAGCCCCATGATCTGATCCCCTCCCACCAGGTCTCTCCCACAGCACTTGGGGATTACAAGTCAAGATGAGATTGGGGCAGGGACACAAAGCCTAACCAGTCACACCATTTGCCCAGTTAAGTCCCGCATCCCATGGACTATCTCCCTCCTCCGCTGTCCCTTTGCTATGGAATGCAAACGTTGCTTGCTAATTATTCCTTGAACCCAGTTCTCGTTCCTCATTCTCCACTGTCATTATCTGAGTCCAGGTATGCTGTGACTGGTGTGCATGTGCCTGGCATTTCTCAGCCTTAGGGGTGGCTGGCTGTGCAGAATCTTCAGATGGCTGGAGCCCCTGGGTTGGTTGTTCCCATCTGCGAACAGCCCCCTCCTTTGTTAACCAGTGTGTCATACAACAGCAGTCATTTTTGTGTGTGAATAATGAGGGAGATGTTAAGAAGCACGACCTGGAGTAGACTGCAGGCCACCCGCCTCTCCACTTTCCCTGTCACTGCATCCTTCCTCCTGACTGCGGCAGAGAGAGGTTGAATCACTCCCATGTGAGAAACTACTGGGTGGGGGGCCATCCCCTCACCACCCTCAGGACCAGGTCCACATTCCTTACTGTGGCTGACAAGCCCCTCCACGGCTCCAGTGTCCCCTTCCCACCTCCACTCATGTGTCTGTGAGTAGCATTTGGTGCTCCAGAAACATCACGCCTTTCTGCAGCCTTCTCCTCTATTCTGTGCTGTTTCTCACCCCAGTTTCTTGGCTCACATGGTTTCATTTGCTTAATATGCTAATAACATGGAGGTTAAGACCGGCGGTGGCATCAAGTAAGCTGGTTCAAGTCCTTGCTCTGTCACTTGTTCATGGTGAAAGCACTCAATCTCTCTGAACCCCAATTTATACCAGACGTAAGCGGCTGCTTTCTTTATCCATTTTGCTTAACTGCCCTAACCCCCAAGAAGCCTTCCCTAACCCTCCTTCTGAAGGACCCTATGCAAAACTCTGCAGGCGCCATGCATTGACAGTTGTCTGATTATTTTCCTGCCCTGCTTGGCTGAGGTCTCCCAGGCATGGAATCCCTTTGAGATCCATCTCAGGCCCTCGAGTCCAGCCTGGGCGGGCCCACTACGGCCTATCTGTCCAGGTCAGAGCCGGAGGTCTTCCGGAGAAGGTGGCAGCATACTGGGGCATCGACCATAACACCAACAAACGCAGAAGCTCTAGGGAACGACACCCGCCCGCTGGAGGCGCTCCGGGCTGAGACCCCACTGGAGGAGCTTTCCATGTGGCTGCCTCTCGCCTTTTATCCCAGGGGGCGGAGCCAACGCCAAGCGTGGCAATGACTCACCTTAACCTAATCAGGATGCAGCCTGCTCATCCATCCATCCATTCATCCATCCATTCACTCATACAGAGGGATCTATCAGGGTGCCGGTCAGGCGCGGGTCCAAATCCTGCATCCCAGCGGCCTCCTGGGGGTCGGTCCTCAGGAAGGCTCATAAGTGGAAGGCTTTAGAATGAAGGGACAGGGCCGAGTCCTGGACTGTGGGGAAAGAGGAGCGAAGGTTGACAAGCACGCCGACAGGGGCATCCCGCGCGCTGTGGGAGAATGTGTAGGGCAAGCAGCAGGGAGAGACCATCTCGGAGACAGGGGAACAGCCAAGCAGAAACCACTGTGCTGGGCGCGGGGGAGGCCAGGAAAGACAGCACATCTGTGGGGCGGGAGGAGAGGAGGGGAGGGAAGGGATTAGGAACACTGCTTCTGCCAGCCGCGGGTGATGGGGACACATGTCCAGCTCGCTGAGTCCGAGGGCCTGGGCCCGCTTTTGGTGCCCCATGTTTCTCCGGCGCCCAGCTGTGTGCGCAGAACCATGTCTGCTCCAGGGACAGCAGTGAAGGAGCACCGTCCGGAATGGCAGAGCCAACGCGTGTGGCTCATTCCAAGAAAGGTCCCTACCTTCATATATAAACTTCCCAACAAAGCTGCTGGGTCACGGGTTACGGGACAGGGCGGCAGGCCCAAGGTTCGGCCCCTTTCTCTGAATCTGGGATTTGGAGCAGGCTTTAAGACTTCGGGAAAAGCCGGGCCCCTGTGCAACCACCAAAGGCTGCTTCTCCTGCCCTCAGGGCTAGGATCTTGTTCCAGTCCTCCGGTCCTCGGGGTCTACTCCAGGGATACAAGGTAAGAGTGGCTCTCCAGAGTACATTTGCCTTTTGGTGCTGCATTGCATCCTCACTTTGACCCTGAGGCCTGCAGTAAGCCCCGCAGGGTGCTCCACCTTCAAGCATGGGAAGATCTGATGCTGGCCGCCTTCTTCCTCCGGTTGCCTGAAAGGGCCCGTGTTTCTCCTTTGCTTCACAGAGAACGCAACACACAACATTAAACACACATAAAGACAGTGAAAGAGAGCAAAGCATCTTCATCAAGGAGGGCGCACCATCTAACAATCGGCGACCTTGCAGTGCGCCTCTGCAAAGTGGGGACTCCGCTCTGTAGCAGGAGATGGGGGTGTTAAGGATTTTGAAAGTGGTTCCCAGTTTTCCGAGGCAAAGGTGTCTGGGGCTGACGAATGACTTTTGAGAAGGAATGATGAGAAATGTCCTCACTACAGAATTTTCCCGGCCACACTGTGAGTCCCAGGCAAAGGCCCCATGACCACCACCCGGAGCGCTGGGTGCTCCCTGGCAGGGTCGCCTTTGCTTTGTCCGCGCCCCCACGCCACCCCTGGGCCAGGAGGCCATCCTCTCATCCTGGGAGTGCTGGCCTGGCCCGAAGTGCAGCCCCCAAGGCCGGGAGCCGAGATTCTTCTCGGCTTCGGGCTCAGCGCTTTGCAGCGTCGCGTGGTTTCTGCTTCTCGCCCTGTTCCCGTTTCATGCCTGGGGGGACTAAGACCCAGTGCGGTTATGGCCTCCCTGAGAACACCCGCCGCTAGCAGAAGCGGATTCAACCCCAGGCCTCAACCTGGGCCCAGACCCATGCTCGAGTGGAGTTTACCCACGGCTGCCCTTCCCGGGCAAATGTCACCGCTGCTCCCGTCCCCCTAGGTCCAGGGAGGGTCAGTGCTCCGAGCCAGCGGACCCCGGCCTAGGGACAGGTGCCCGCGAGAACGTGGGGACGCCCCCCAGCTCCCCTGCCCTCCTCCCTAGCGGCTGGGCCTGCCGGTTTCCCGGCTGCGCGCAAGGCGGGAACGGAGCCGACTGTGGTCCGCTCGCCCTCCCCGCACCCGCCGCTCTGGGGCCGCTGGGGCTGCGCACCGACTCACCCGCGCGGCCTCCGGGCTGCGCCTGCAGCGCTGGCGGCGTCCTGCCCGGCGAGGGCCGGGGTCCCAGGCGGCCCCGGAGGCGGCGGGACCGGAGGGCGGAGGGGAGGCCGTGGGAGCGGCCGGGCGCGCCTCAGGGGCGCGGAGACTGGGGCGGCCGCCGCCCGCATCCGGCCGGCCGGGAGGGAGGAGCAGCGCGGGCGGGGCCCAGGGTACGTCCCCGCGCTCCGGCCCGGCCTGGCCCCGCGGTCCCGGGGCGAGCTGGGGCCACGCTGGGGAGGGTCCTGGGGGCGCCGCTCTCGCTCGGGCCGGGCAACGCCAGGCGGGGACGGGTCTCGCCCCGCCGCGCTCGGGCTCCCTCCCTGGCAGCCGCTCCTCGGCGAGCCGCGCCTGGGAACAGCCTTTCAGCGCCAGGGGCTCCTGAACCAAAACCCAGGCCGCACTTCTCCTGTTCGAAATGGCCATTTCGGGGTTCTCCGTGGCGGGGAGCTCGCCGTCGCCGCCCCGCTTCCACGCGCGGACCGGGAGTGCGGCCCACGGTCCTGCTTCGTGGCCCGAAACGCCTCACAATGGAGTCACTCATGACAAGTGACTCGGCGCACAGGGAGGCGGGTGTGGGGTGTTCCCAGGCCTGACGGGAGAGTGAAGTCGCGAGGAGGCCGAGGGAGCAGCCGCGACCCCTGCAGGACGCCGACCTGGGCCCGCGCCCGCAGGCGCCGCTCCGATTGCGCCTGAGAGCCGCGTCCGCGGGGAGGGGCGCCCGGGAGGGGTCGGCGTCGGCGTCGGCGTCGGCGCGCGGGGCAGGCGCGGCGGTTCCCCCTCCTCAGCCTGTGCCTGTGGGGCCGGCGGGCTGGTCGCGTGGGGGAGCCTCGTGTAACCCGGGCATCCAGGCACTCGGTGGGCCCCCGAGCCTTTGTGGAGGCGCCCGGGGGGCGGCACAGCGAGGCCGACGGGACCGGACAGGCCACGCGGCGCCGGGGAGCAGGCTCGGGTGACCGGGCGCGGGCCGTGCTGCCCCCCGCGCTCCAAAGGCGGGGACGGGCGACCGGCCCTAGGGGGCTGCAGGGAGGCCGCCGCGTGGACGGAGAGCCACGGCCCAGGAGCCAGACTCCCTCCCGGGACGGGGCGCCAGGTCCCCGGGAGCTGCGGCGCCACGACGCGCGGGCACCCGTGTCCTACCCGGTGGCCTCGCCGCTGCGGGCTGCGCAGGGGGAAGACGGCACCCCGCGTCCCCTCACCACGCAGGGGGAAGACCGCGCCCCGCGGCCCCGCAGCGTGAGCTTCCCGCCCGCGCCGCCGGCCCGACGCTGCCCCCTGGCGGGAGAGCGCTGCAGGAGCCCCGGCGAGGCCGAGCCGCAGGGCCAGACCTCCCCGCCGGCCTCCGACCCCGACGCCGTTCCCCAGGGCCGGGAGCCAGATCGCCCTCTATGCCCCATAGCAACCCTCACATTAAAAACGACGAGTTTATTGAGATATGAGGTATGATATACATACGATAAATACCAGAAAATTTAAGTACAGTACATGGAAATATACAGTTCTATGAATTTTTTTCTGTTATTTTTCAGAGACAGGGTCCGTGTCGCCCAGGCTGGAGTGCAGTGGCACGATCGATCTGGGCTCACTGCAGCCTTGAACTTCTGGGCTCCAGCGATCCTCCTGCCTCAGCCTCCCGAGTAGCTGGGACCACAGGCCCCGCCACCATGCCCGGTCAGTTCCATGACTTTTGACACATGAAACCACCAGGCTAGCCTCCCCCCAGCTTAAGAAGTCCTCTCCTCCCGGAAGTACCTTCCTGCCCCTTTGCAGCTAATCCGTCACCTCCCTTGGACCCTGGCCCAGACAATGCTCATCTGATTTCTGTCACTGCCCTTTGCCTTTGTCAGAATTGCATACAAGGAGAACCATTCACTGCGTGGTCTTTTGTGCCTGGCTTTCTTCGCTTAGCACAATGCAGCTGAGAGTCACCCATGTGGCACGCGTGTGTTGTATTTTCCTCTGCCTTGGTCTTGAGGCCTCCCTGGAGAGCCGCTGTAAAGGCCGACTGTGACCTGACAGGGCTCCTGGGATTTGGTCGTGGGTGTTTGCAGTGGGCCTTTCATGGGGCACCTCTGTATCCTGGCTGACCTGTGACCAGGTGTCCCTCTCCCAGGAGACATATTTATCCTGGCAGATCCCCTTGTGGTTCTTGTCTGACCTGTATCTACTTTATTCCTACCAAGATAGCTGCTGTCTAGGAAAAGCCCTGACCAGGGAAAACGTTAGGTTTGAGCGTCTCAGTCAGGGACGACACACAGCAGGCAACACAACGAAACACAGGAACTAACAGAAGTGGTCTATTACTTACAGACCCACAGAGGGAGAGGGCACACTGAGGGCCATCGGGAAGGTCTTCGGGACACTGTACACAATCACACAATCCTCATTGCGGGGAGCCAGACAGAGACGGACCTGTGGGCTGAGGAACCCAGGGCATTTATTGGAACCCAGGGCATTACTCAGGCAGTTTTCCAAGGGGCGTTCTAACTGGTTCACCGGGAGCCAGCAGACTGGAGTCCTGTGGGGCCACCTTGTGACTTAGGAGTGGTCACTGGGGCATATCTGCATAGTCCATGCAGGGTGTGGGCGTCAGTGGGGTGAGTCTAGTAGGTTGTATGTATCTGTCCCATAGGGAGGCAGTTCCCAGGAGGTGGTTACACAGGACCAGATATCTGGATGGAACGTGTTGAGGAACTGAGAGGAGGCAGAGAGCTGGAAACTGTATCCAAGGTGACTAAGCCATGCTTCTAGTATGAAATTGTTAACCCTATATTCAAAATGGATACTGAAGCAACCTAAAATTTCAAGTATTTACTAGAGTGTGTATCAAGTTCCCTCCTTATCACTGATGAGTAATATTCCATTGTATGGATATGCCACAGGCTGTTTGTCCATTTGGACATTGATGGATGGACTCAAGCTGGCCAAGCTGGGCTGGTGGGGAGGCCCCTCTCAGGGTCCCAAAGGAGGATGCGGAGGTTGTTGGTGGATATCTGGGTTTCCAGTGTGAAGGCATTGCAAATAAAACTGACTTGAGCCTTCCTAGAAAGGTTTTGGGATATACATGTTTCATTCCTCTTGGGTAAAAATGCCTGGAAGTAGGTGGGATGGCTTGGTTGCATGGTGAGTCTTTTTTTTTTTTTTTTTTTTTTTGAGATGGAGTCTCACTCTGTGGCCCAGGCTGGAGTGCAGTGGCACAATCTCAGCTCACTGTAACCTCCACCTCCTGGGTTTAAGCGATTCTCCTGCCTCAGCCTCTTGAGTAGCTGGGATTACAGGCACGTGCCACCACCCCGGCTAATTTCTGTATTTTTAGTAGAGACGGGGTTTCACCATGTTGGTCAGGCTGGTCTTGAACTCCTGACCTCGTGATCCATCCGCCTCGGCCTCCCAAAGTGCTGGGATTACAGGCATGAGCCACTGCGCCCGGCCCACAAAACTTAAAATGAGAAACAACAGCCCCCAATATAAGAGCCTTTCCTTAGTCTGAGATGTAATTGAGTAACTCTAAGGCCTTCTCTGGGTCAGCCTCACTGTAATCTTCCCTAAAATAGTCCAGCCCTGCTTCTTCCTGTCATCAAGTCCTCTCCCCTTCCTTTGTCCCCTCTCACCTTTCATCTTCCCTGTCCTTGTTGTCACCATTGGTAAGCAGGACCGAGCACCCAAAGGTGCCAAGACGCTGTAGGAAGCTGGAGGGTGGGTGCAGAGCCCAAGCTGTAAGCATCTTTGTCTCCTTCTTTCTCTGCCCCAGGCCTGCATGGAGTGGGACAAAGTTCCCAGGCAGAACCAGGCTCAGGAACAGCTGAAGTCCTGGTCTGGCCTTCCTGTGGTTTTCCTAACTCACCAAGTTACAGGTCAGTCAGAACAGCAGCGCTTCTGACCTCGGTGAGGAGCTAGAAGGATGTGGGCAGGAAGTCAGAGTCTGGGTAACAGTCCTAGCTCTGCCACCCATTAGATGTGTAACCCCGAGTCAGCTGATTCCTCTCCAGGTGCCTCAGCTTCCCCATCTGCCGTATGACCAGTGATCTCTAGGAAGCCACACAGCTCAATGTCTTGGGGGTAAGGCGTCTGCTATAGCCCCGACCCTCTCAGACCACGATGGTGCCGAGAGTCCCATAGTGTCAGCTCATGGGACATCTGCAAAGACTGGCCATTGTGGCTCCCTCCTAACTCTGCGTTCGTGGGGAGTCTTCTGCCCAGAGCCTGTATTAGGAGTCCTGGGGGAGGACACATCCTGCCTGCTTTGCCATTTCCTCACCCTGACTGGCAAGAAGCCTTTTTCCTCCCAGCCTCTACCTCACCTACTGTGTTTCATGGTAGCATGGAATGGTCATGTTTGGACCTTGCCACTCAAGGGATTTGAAGGATATTTTTATCCTTCAAGAAGATGTGAATCAAAACAGTGAGTCCAAATTATACAAATACTGATTAATTTTTAGACAGATAATTTTCCAGAATGAATTTCACAAGGCCAACAATTAATTGCTTGATCAATGTCCTTTATAGCACACAGTTTTCTTTTTTATTTTAATGAACTTCCTTTAAGGCAAGTTTTGAAACTATTACTTTATTTATTTATTTATTTATTTGAGATGGAGTCTCACTCTGTCACCCAGGCTGGAGTGCAGTGGCACGATCTTGGCTCACTGCAACCTCTGCCTCCCAGGTTCAAGCAAGTCTCCTGTGTCAGCTTCCCAAGTAACTGGTGTCTGGCTAATTTTTGTATTTTTAGTAGAGACAAGGTTTCACCATATTGGTTGGGCTGGTCTCAAACTCCTGACCTTAGGTGATCCACCTGCCTCAGCCTCCCAAAGTGCTGGGATTATAGGCTTGAGCCAACGTACCGGGACTGAAACTATTACTTTAATATCCTGCTTTAATGGTTCCACTAACATCCTCTGTTCTTTAGGTTTTGTTTTCTTTTTTTGAGACAGGGTCTTGCTCTGTCACCCAAGCTGGAGTGCAGTGGTGTGATCTCAGGTCACTGCAGCCTCGACCTCCTAGGCTCAAGCTATCCTTCCACCTCAGCCTTCCAAGTAGCTGCGTCAACAGGCAAGCGCCACCACTCCCGGCTAATTTTTGTATTTTTTTGTACAGATGGGGTCTCACCATGTTGCCCAGGCTGGTCTGGAACTCCTGGGCTCAAGCGATCTGCCCATCTTTGCCTCCCAAAGTGCTGGGATTACATGCCTGAGCCGCCATGACTGGCTCATCCTCTGTGCGGATGTGACGGGAAGTGCTGAGAAATTCAGGTGTGTGCACCTAGGTCCGTCTTGCCTGGGGACCTCCCAGAGTTCAGCTCTCTGGCTTGGGAGCCTCACCTTCTCCCTCACGTGGAAAGGGAAGCTGCATGTGAAGAGCAGGATTCTGAGCCAGGCTCCGAGTTCAAACCTGGGTCTGCCTCCCTGGGCTGTGTGATTTTGCACCACTTGCTAAAAATCCCCCTGAGCCTCATCTTCCTCCCCTCTAAAATGGGAATAATAATAGTACCTACCTGCTTACCTCAGGAGAGCTGTTTGTATTACATGAGTATGCTTGATTGTTGTCACAAACACAGTAACATTACATAATCACTTGTGTGAAACTTCTATCCCAGCACGTCACGGAAGCTCCAGAAACGTCACTCACTCGGTTACTGTCAGCAGCATCATTCAACAATCAGGCTGTTTTCTTCTTCTGGCCACCGGGTGGCACCACAGAACTGGTTCTGTGATTGTTCTGTCTCAACGGCAGCCTCGGGGTTTGGCTGAACCCTATGATAATGTTGGTTTTCCGTAGGTCAACAACAGCAAATTACCTGCAATTTCATATGATTCTACCTAATACTTGCAGTGCCCCCGCCCTGGGCTTCATCTCAGCGAATCCCGAACACATGCCACGGACTCACCGGCTGGGGCTCCTTGCAAGCCTTTTGGATTCTCTGTGCAGCCCAGGCTCCCCAGGATCTGGGAGGCCAGGCTGTGTCTACGGATGGCCTGAACCTGCACGAGTCGGCCCAGGAGCCCGCCGGGACTTGCCACTGGAGACCTGGGGCCAAGGGCCCATCCGAGCTGGGAAGAGAGGACTAGAAAAAGAGCATTAGAATTGAGGGGGCTGGGCGCTGAGGCTCACGTCTGTAATCGCAGCACTTTGGGAGGCCAAGGGCGGTGGATCACCTGAGGTTAGGAATTCAAGACCAGCCTGGCCAACATAGTGAAACCCCGTCTCTACAGAAATTCAAAAATTAGCCGGGCATGACGGCGTGCATGTGTAGTCCCAGCTACTCAGGAGGCTGAGGCAGGAGAATCGCTTGAACCCGGGAGGCAGAGGTTGCAGTGAGCCCAGATTGCACCATTGCACCAGATTGCACCAGAGTGAGACTCTGTCTCAAAAAAAAAAAGAAAAAGAAAGAAAAAAAAGAATTGAGGACAGAGGCTGCAATCACAGGAACTCGATTTGTAGAAGCAGAAGGCTCCCATTTTGTATTAGTAGACTTTTCCTTGCTGAGCCCAGGAAGCATTTCCCAAGAAACTCAAAAGACTCACCATGCCCCACTGACCCTGACCTTCTGCTCCTTGTGTCTCCTTTCTGGCTTTGGGCCCCCAGCATTGTGAAAGGAATTGAGAAACATTGGAAAGATCTCAGATCATTCCCAGAATTGCCTGGTGAGTCTAATAGTGGTGTTGACTCACCTGAAGGCTGGAGGGGGCCCCAAGCCCTACAGCTCTGGGCCTGAGGCCGCTCCTCAGACAAACAGTCCCTGGGCTGAACTGAAGCTAAGCTCTGCGTTTGCAGGGAGGTTCATGTGGGTGCTCTGCCTGTGTCTTTCTAGCCGGAAGGTCCCAGGGTTTTCCGTATGTGGAGGGACTTGGGTGTGCCAAAAAAACAGGTGCACTTCATGAGCAGCTTTTTCATATTTGTGCATTTATTTAACATTCTCTTCAGCGATAAGGGCACACACAAGTTGTCGCTGTTTTTAAGAATTTAAGGAGATTTTCTTTTCTTTTTGGGACGGAGTCTTACTCTGTCGCCCAGGCTGGGGTGCAGTGGCACAGTCTTGGCTCACTGCAACCTCTTCCTCCTGGGTTTAAGCGATTCTCCTGCCTCAGCCTCCCACGTAGCTGGGATTACAGGCGTGCGCTACCACGCCCAGCTAATTTTTGTATTTTTAGTAGAGACAGGTTTCACCACGTTGGCCAGGCTGGTCTCGAACTTCTGGCCTCAAGTGATCCGCCTGACTCAGCCTCCCAATGTGTTGGGATTACAGGTGTGAGCCACTGCACCAGAGCTAAGGAAAATTTTTTTCTAAAAAGGTTACCTCCTTTTTAGAAATTTAAGAATGGCTTAATATTATGAAATCTATCGATGTGATTGATCACATTAATATTGAGCATATAAAAGAGAAAAATGATGTGATCATCCCCACAGATACTGAAAAATTCAACACTTTAGTTTTGGTAAACACTCTTAATAAAATAGAAATAGGTGTATTTTCTTAATACAAAACAATATACTTATCTCAGTATAAAAGCCAGCATCATACTTAATGGGGGACACAATAAAAGTTCTCCCAAACTTGAAGTCAAGAACAAAAGAGGTTTAATTTTTACAGCTATTACTTAATATTTTTCTGGATGTGTTAGCCAATATAATTTGACAAGAGGTAGAATATATATAGAGAGAAATCAGAATGGAGGAAGAATTATTATTTTCAGATCAAAATAGCTGTATACTTGGAAAACACAAAGGATTTTATTCAGAAATTACACACCAAATGCTGGTGAGGATGAAACGCAATAGGAAGGGCCATTGATTGTTGGTGGGAATGCAAAATGGTATACAGCCAGTTCGGGAGAGAGCCGGCAGTTCCTTACAAAACTAAACATGCTCTTACCACGCAATCCAGCAGTTGAGCTCCTTGATATTTATCCAAATGAACTGAAAACTCAGATCTACACAAAAGCCTGTACATGAACGTTTACAGCAACTTTAACCATAATCGCCAAAACCTGGTAGCAACCAAGCTGTTCTTCAGTAGGTGAATGCACGGACTCTGGTGCACTCCGACTGTGGAATATGACTCAGCACTAAAAAGAAATAAGCTCTCAAGCTGCAAAAAGACATGGAGGAATCTTAAACACATATTACTAAAGTGAAAAAAGCCCATCTGAAAGGGTTATATACTATGCGATTCCAACAATATGACATTCTGGAAAAAGCAAAACTATGGAGACAGTAAAAAGATCAGTGCTTGTCAGGGGTTGCGGGATAGAGGATGAATAGGTAGGGCCCGTCTCAACCCATGGAATGGGCAACACCAAGACTAAGCCCTAACGTGAACTGTGGACTTCGGTTGACAACGATGTGTCAATGTAGGCTCATAACAAATGTACCCGTCTGGTGCAGGACGGCGGTGGGAGGTGGTGTGTGTGGTGAGGGTTTGGGGGCACGTGGGAAATCTCTGTGCTTTCCACTTAGTTTTGCTGTGAACCTAAAGTTGCTCCAAAAAAATAAAATGTAGCTGGGCGCGGTGGCTCATGTCTGTAATCCCAGCACTTTGGGAGGCCGAGGTGGCTGGATTGGTTGGGTCATGAGTTCAAGACCCGTGTGGCCAATGTGGTGAAACCCCATCTTTATTAAATATGCAAAAATTGGCCAGGCGTGGTGGTGCATGCCTGTAATCCCAGCTACTCGGGAGGCTGAGGCAGGAGAGTCACTGGAAACCAGGAGGTGGAGCTTGCAGTGGGCCGAGATCACACCACTGCACTCCAGCCTGGCAACAGAGTGAGACTCCATCTCAAAAATAAATAAATAAATAAATAGAATCTATTAATTAAAAAAGTGTTACAAACCACAGAATAATTTAGTAAAGTGTCTAGTTTGATATTAATATTCAGAAACTATAGACTTCACATGAAT
Source organism: Piliocolobus tephrosceles (assembly GCF_002776525.5). Taxonomy (NCBI): domain Eukaryota; kingdom Metazoa; phylum Chordata; class Mammalia; order Primates; family Cercopithecidae; genus Piliocolobus; species Piliocolobus tephrosceles. The sequence continues at coordinate 191,941,993 of NC_045435.1, read as the reverse complement.
AAACAACTAGTTATTAATAGAAAAACTAATGGAAGAAAGTTCATTTAAGTCCATTTACAAAAACAACAACAGCAAAAGCAACAAACAATGATGATACAAAATGAAACAATTTGGAACAAAATGAGATATACGAAACATTTATGATTTAAATTTTAAAATTCTAAGAGATACAAAAGATGATTTAAATATATAGAAAGACATACCACATGCTAATTTTTATTTATACATTTATTTTAGAGACAGGGTCTTGCTCCGTTGCCCAGGCTGGAGTGCAGTGGCACAACCTCGGCTCTCTGCAGCCTTGACCTCCTGGGCTCAAGTGATCCTCCCACCTCAGCCTCCTGAGTAACTGGGGCTACAGGCACACACCACCATGCCTGGCTATTTTTTTAAAAAACTTTTTCATGGAGGTGGGGTTTTGCCATGTTGCCCAGGCTGGTCTCAAACTCCTGTGCTCAAGCAATCCACCCACCTTAGCCTCCCAAAGTGCCAGGATTGCAGACATGAGCCACCATGCCCAGCTGAAATACCATTTTCAATTACTGGTTTAGTAAAAATCACGCTGTCAGAGAGACGCGGAAATGAGTACTTTCTTATGTTGCTAGTGACTGTAAACTGGTAAAGCTTCTGAGTAGAGCAGTTTGATGATATCTATAAATACAATTACTATCATTTTTAAAGACAATGTTAGAATTTACATACATTATTTCCATTTACTCAACATTCTCTTTTTTATCCTGTATCTTAAGTTGCTCTTCTGAGATCATTTTTTTTCTTTCATTAGTTCAACTTTCTTGACGACAAACTCCCCATTTTTGCCACCTTCAATCTTGAAAGACAGTCTTGCAGGGTTCATCATTCTAGGCTGACAGTTATTTTCTGTCAACATTCGCAAGACTGTATTCACTACCTTCTGACTTCTGTCGTGTCTGCTGAGAAGTTGGCTGTCTTTCTAACTGTTAACCTTTGTGGTGACTTGCCCTTTCTCTCTGGTTGTCTTTAAGATCTTATCTTTGTTGTTTGCATTTTCAGTTTTACCGAGATGTGTCTAGGTAAGGATTTATTTTTACTTACCCTGCTTGGGATGCATTTTTGTTCCTAGACTTCTGATATGTTTTTCACAAGTTCTGAAAATGTCATGGCCATTACCTCTGTGAATATTTTATTTCCCTCATTCTCTCTGTTTTACATTTTTGAGGACCTGGCTACACATATACATGCATCTTCACACACACACATTCTCACTTGTGCGTCCTTTATGTTTTTCTTCTATTTGTCTTTCAGGGTTGCAACTTTGGTAGCTTGTTAACTCCCAATTCCCTAATTGGTATTTTAAGATTTATATGTTTCATTTCAAATGTGTTTTAAATCTGTCTGTTCATTCCTGATAATCTCTTGTTGCCTGCTCATACATACATGTATTTTTTATACATAGATGTGTCTTAAAATTTTTATTTGGAAAAAACTTTAGATTTGTGGGAGAATTGTAAAGGTAAGATGGGTAGTACAGATTTCCTTCATGTTAACATCTTATATGTCCACAATATATTTACCCAAACTGAGAAATTAACATTGATATAACATTACTAACTAAACTGAAGACTTTATTTGGATTTCTCCAGTTTTTCCACGAATGCTCAATTCTGTTCCAGGACCCCAGCCAGGATACTGTGATGTTCTCAGTCACCATGACTCCTAAAAGCCCTCTCTTCAATGGTGCACTTTACAGGGTTCTAAAACACACTTTCAAACCAGCAGAAGGAAAGGGAAAAAAGTTAACAAAACATATGGTAAATAGGATATATAAAATAAGATACAAATAAGTCCTAAAGTAACATATTTATAATAACTAAAAATGTCAGTAGCTAAATAAAAAGGCAGAAAATATCTAGGCAGAAACTCTTAGTCTTGATACTCAGAACTGTGAGGAATATACTTAAAAGGATAGAGAAAGACTGAAAAGAAACAGACAGAAAAATGATATAGCAGGCAAATATGAACCAAAGAAAGAGCAGTGATATTAACAGCTAACAAAATATAATTGAAGGCAAAACCATCATATTATCAAAGAGGGATATAGCATATGATAAAATTGACAAACACACACACACACACACACACACACACATAAAACAATAGTCTTGAAAAAACTATGAAGCAACAACTGGCAGAACCGTAGGAAGAAACAGCTTAACAATTGTTGTTGGAGATCTTCATGAAGCCACCTTCTCAGGAAGTGATAGTTCCATAGAAAAAGCAAGCGAAGGCATAGATGATTAGATTAATTTAGTTCCTAACTTAAGAGTAAAGGTGTATCAGGGCCGGGCGCAGTGGCTCACGCCTGTAATGCCAACACTTCAGGAGGCCAAGGCGGGTGGATCACCTGAGGTCAGAAGTTTCAGAACAGCCTGACCAAGATGGAAAAACCCTGCCTCTACTAAAAATAACAAAAAATTAGCCGGGCATGGGGGTGGGTGCCTGTAATCCCAGCTACTCTGGAGGCTGAGGCATGAGAATTGCTTGAGCACAGGAGGCGGAGGTTGCAGTGAGCCGAGATGGCGTCACCGCACTCCAGCCTGGGCAGCAGAGCGAGACTCAAAAAAAAAAAAAAGGAAAGAAAAAAAAAGTGCAGGTGCTACCTGTTTGTCTATCTCCCAGATATGGAAGCCAGGATGGAATCCCCTATGAATTAGAAACACATACTGAAGTATGAATGGTTTTTAAAACGTAAGTGAACAATAAAGTGAGAAAGAGAATGCAATTTATTAGCACAGGACAGTGTATATTAAAGACATACACACAAAAATATGCATTTGACAAAGATGCAGGGCTACACATCAGAGACACTGCAATGGAAGGCCATGGTGGGGCGAGGGGGAGGTGGGGACAGGAACTGGGCCCAGAGATGAAGGGGGGAAGAGGAATGAAACAGGAGAAGGGCCTCGAGGCTCATGCTGGCAAGAAACTCTGAACTGAGGTGGATGATGAGCCCAGCCCTGTACACACCTTCCAGTTACAGGCCTGATTACAATCTTTCCTATCAGCAGAAAGGCTTGTGCATGTGACCGTAGATGTCATGTGACGGGGGGCAGCAGGTTCTCCCCGGAAAATCACAAGCTGGGGGCCCGAAGACAGGTCTGGAGGCAGGGGCTGCACGTTCCTGCCAGGAGCGCAGTGTCAGCGGCCCTCCCAGCCCAGACAAAGTCCCCTCAAAGTTGGCCTCTCTGTCTTGGGGGAAGCACAGCATACTGGCCACAGCTTAGCTTGAGTTTCTGGATTTCTCAAGCAACAAGCTTGAAATTCCCAAGAGCAAAGTTCTCCAGGCTGGTCCCAAGGCTGGGCGATGTTTGGCTTTCCAGCTCCCTTTCCCATCTCACCTCCTGCTCCCAGAGGAACGTCTGTGTTGGGAGCAAGCGAAGCCCAGGGATGGGCCACTGGAAATCTCAGAGAGAAATGGTCCCGAATGACAACCTTCAGAGCATCAAGGAGTTTTTTTAAAATGTAAAGTTACCTAAGGACTTGGATAGACATTTTTCCAAAGAAGATATTCAAATGGCCAATAAGTACATGACAAGATGCTCAACATCATTAATCATTAAGGAAATGCACATCCAAACCACAACGAAATACCACTTCACACCCATTAGGAGGACTTTTATAAAACAGAAAATAAGTGTTAGGATGTGAAGAAATGGGAACTCTTGTGACCTGTTGGTAGGAATGTCAAATGGCACCACTACTGTGGAAACCAGTAGGATGATTCCCCCCAGATTAAACACAGACTTTCCACAGGATGCAGCAATCCCACTTCTGGGTATATAGACAAAGGACTTGAAAGCAGGAACTCAAACAGAGATGTGTATACTCATGCACATGGCAGCATTGAAAAGATGGAAGCAACTGGCCGGGCACAGTGGCTCACGCCTGTAATCCCAGCACTTTGGGAAGCCCAGGCGGGCAGATCATGAGGTCAGGAGATGGAGACCATCCTGGCTAACACGGTGAAACCCCGACTCTACTAAAAATACAAAAGAAAAATTAGCTGGGCGTGGTGGCAGGCGCCCGTGGTCCCAGCTACTTGGGAGGCTGAGGCAGGAGAATGGTGTGAACCCGGGAGACGGAGCTTGCAGTGAGCTGAGATCCGGCCACTGCACTCCAGCCTGGGTGACAGAGCGAGACTCCGTCTCAAAAAAAAAAAAAGATGGAAGCAGCCCAAGTGCCCATTGACGTATGAACGCAAATCCAAAATATATAGACTATATATACAGGAATATTATATATGTTTACATAATATATAATATTTTATATATTTATATGTTTATATAATATATATTTTAAAGCTGTAAAATATTCTCATATAATATGTAGAAATATATTATTTATATATTATATATTATTTATATATTATATAATTATATATTATCTATATTATATATTATATATCTACATGTATTATATAGGAATATTATACAGTCTTAAAAAGGAAGGACATTATTTTTTTTTTTTTTAGAAACTGATGTTTATTTTCCATCAACCTTATTTCCATGTTGCTAAAGAGCCCGTGCAGGAACAGCTTAGGACCATTCAGTGGTTGCTGCTACCCATTCAGTGGCCTGAATTCAGTGGTCTGAGCAGTGGGAGCTGCAGACCAGTCTTCCATGGCAGGCTAAGCGTGCCAGTCTTCAGTAGGAAACTGTTGAATAGGCACAGAGGGCACCTGCACGCCGTCAGGCCAGTCTGCAACCTCAGGCTGAGCAGCCGTGAACTCGGGAGCTGGAGCATCCATTCACCCTGAAATTCCTCCTTGGTCACAGTGTTTTCAGCAGCAGCCTGCTCTTTTTCAAGCTCTTCAGGATCTCTGTAGACGTAGAGATCAGGTGTGACCTCCCACGGGTGTTCGAGGGAAATGGCACCACGCATGCACAGAACTTTCCGAGCCAGCATCCACTACATCTGACCCACTGAGGGAGCTCCCTTGTTGCATGGGATGGCGATGTCCACATCGCGCAGAGGACAATCTGTGTTACAAGCAGTGGTGGGTAGGTTAACATAAGATGCCTCCGTGAGAGGCTGGTGGTCAGCCCTGGGGTCAGTAACCATGAGAAGTGTGGCTCCTGGAAGGCTGCCTGGATCTGGTTAAAGTTCTAGGAGTGAAGCGGCCAGCAATTGGAGTGGCTCCAGTGGCAGCAGCAAACTTCAGCACGCCCCTCTGGCCAGTATTCCTGGAGGATATGGCACTAACATCAGCAGGGTTTTCAATGGCAACAATGGCACGAGCTGCCAGCAGAAGCTTCTCCCAGGTCCTCTTCAGATTTATGAAGTAGATGCCATCACTTTTCCTTTTTTTTTTTTTTTTTTTGAGACGGAGTCTTGCTCTGTCACCCAGGCTGAAGTGCAGTGGCCGGATCTCAGCTCACTGCAAGCTCCGCCTCCTGGGTTCACGCCATTCTCCTGCCTCAGCCTCCCAAGTAGCTGGGACTACAGGCGCCGCCACCTTGGCTGGCTAGTTTTTTGTATTTTTAGTAGGGACGGGGTTTCACCGTGTTAGCCAGGATGGTCTCGATCTCCTGACCTCGTGATCCACCTGACTCGGCCTCCCAAAGTGCTGGGATTACAGGCTTGAGCCACCGCGCCCGGCCCACTTTTCCTTTTATAGATGTACTGTTCCATCTGGAAGTCAAGATTGGTGCCACCTAAGTGGGTTCCTGCTGCAAGGAACTTAAGGACATCCCCCTTCTTCATCTGAAGGACATCAAGGGCTCCGGACATTGTGAAAATTTCCTTTAAGTTACGATGGAAATCCAGAACAACGCCGGATGGACCCCTCTGCAGGTAGCGCAGAAAGGCAAAAGGAAGGAAATTCTGATACGCGCTACAACATAGATGAAACGTGAAGGCTGAGTTTCAAGCAGAATAAGCCAGTCGCTAAAGGACAAATACAGTATGTATATCCCACTTATATGAAGTGCCTAAAATGACCAAGTTCATAAGGGCAGGAAGTAGAATGGTGGTTGCCAGGGGCTGAGGGGCTGGGGAAATGAGTTCGTGTTTAATGGGTCAGTTTCACTTGGGGATAAAAGGGTTCTGGAGATGGATGGAGGGTAATGACCGCACAACAGTGTCAATGCCACAGAACCGTACACTTACAACGCTGAAAATGGTCTTTTCACACAATTTTTAAACAGTTGCCTAAGAAGAGACTGAGCAAAGCAGATGCATTTCAAAGCAACCCCCACCCCTCTCCTTGGTGAAGTCTCAGAAGGAACCTGAAGCTGGAGTAGAAAGAAAGGAAGCCTGGCTCTTAGTAAGTTCTTTGCCTCTAATGCAAATGAAACGGGAATAGAGTGAGGTCTCACGCGTTTGGTCCTGAGGCTGTCCTGGGCGAGGGCGGATCCTGTTGTTCTCTGCTGAGCAGGATCCGGCTCCCCCGTCTTTCTGCAGGGGGCCGGGCCTGGAAACAGGGGTGCACGTGCTTACCCTTGTGTACACACATCCGTCCCATCCACATGGGGACCTGCCCGTGTGTTTAGAATATGTTACGCCATTCTCCGTGCCTTAGTATCTGGGCAGGTGGCCCTATTTTTCCCTTCAAGTCACTCCTTCCTAGCCAGTCCCATGCTCTGCTGCAGGGCCAAAGACCCCTCACCCAGCAGGGCCAATGGCAGGACAGGCCTTTAGGCGGACAGCTCTCTGCTCTAGTTACCCCCAGCAAGAGGGGGCGGGCCTCATGCCCTGACCAAGGCTCAGATGAGCAGCCAGTGCGGGCTGAAAAGTTTTGCTGTGGAATTCTGTCCTCTCAACAATAAGTGCAGTCCCAGCCTGTCTCCAGCTCTGGCATGGCCAGCACTTTTGTTATCAGTGATGAGCTCTGCTCTGACAAACGCTGACCAGCCTCCTGCTCCTGGGGCCACCTGGCCATTGTCCTTGAGATGATTGTGGAGAACTGGAGCAGACGCGATAAAGGCAATTGCACCTGGACTTTGGTTCGAGTGTCCTGGAGGCTGCAGGCAGGTGGTCCAGCCAGGCCTGTGGCAGCACAGGCTTCCCAGCCAGGCCTGGTGGAGACTCACCACTACCACCCTCTGGGGCTGCCTGTGCCTGTGTTCAAATCCAAGCGAGTTCCTCGGTTCCTCACCTCCCAGTCCTGTAGAATGGGGATAATGCAGGTAGCTGCCCTGTGAGGAGCTGGGAGGGAGAGAGGAGGTCGCACCTAAGGTTGGCAATTGATTGTCAAAATGCAACATTCCTGGGAAATCTGGGGCCCTTTTGCTTCCTTTCCAGCCCACGATGGGAAACCAGCAAGAGCTGGAGAGGGAGGAAAGGGAGAAAGCAGAGTGAACGAGTAGGGGTTGGGCATGAGCTCACCCCAGTGGCACTAAGCCTGGTGCCCAGAGCCTGGTATTGGGAAAGCCAGCTTCTTCTCCCTCCCAGCTGTACCAAAACCAGCACCAGAGAGAACTCTGAGCCGGTCTAGCTGCAGGTGAGACCCATCCTTCACCTCTTCACCAAGGGAAGTTAAGCAGAGGGTCAGGGCACGCCTTGGAGCTGGGGTAGTGCTGCCTGACGGTTTGATCTCTCCAGGTTGGTGTCATCCGGGCATCATCTTCATCGTCTTCATGTTTTAGCATTGGTGAGGGTGTGCACAGGAACAAGGTGGGGGGCAGCAGAGAGCCTATGGGGCGTTCTGTGTCCAGCCCTGACCAACAGAACAATCATAAGCTGCTACGGGTTGAGTGGTGTCCCTCCCAAATTCCTGTGTTGAGGTTCTAACCCCACCCACTGCCTCAAAATGGGACATTATTGGAAAACAGGGTTGTTTGAGATGTCATTAGTTAAGATGAGGTCATTAGGATGGACCTTAATCCAGTATGACTGATGTCCTCCTAAAAGGGGGGAATTTGGACACAGACGCACAAAGAGTGCCGTGTGAACAGAGGCTGAGTGTGGGTGGTGCCTCTGCAGGCCAAGGAACCAGCCCTGCTGACATCTTAGTGTCAGACGCCCGGTCTCTGGGACCGTGGGACGACACACTTCTGTTGCGTGAAAGCTGCTCAGGTTGTGGTACCTTGTTACGGCAGCCCGGGCAAACCAACACACATCCCCTGGGAAAGGGGTCAGCCTCCGGACCAGGGGTAGATACTGGCCAGCCCTGAGGCCAACAGTGATTCTTTTTAAAATCAGCTCTGCACTCTACGAGTCGCCAGGGAGGACCAAGCTCCTCAGTATTCCTGGAACTACCCCGGGACCAGTCCAACTTCCAGGAGGCAAAACTAATGTCTCATCTCATTCGTGCATTCAGCAAACACTGTCTGGGCGACAGCTCTGTGGCAGGTGAGGCTGGGCACTGGGAATGTACTGGGCAGGGGGCAGGCTCTGTCCCTGCCCTTAAAGGGCTCGCTGGCAGCCTGGGAGACAGGCACTTTCCAAATACAGGCTCTTCATGGAGTGTGACAGCAAGAAGCTGGGCTGAAGGACGGCCCAGGGACCTCTGGTCTCTTTTCCTAGGGCAGCCTCCTTTCTCACGCATGCAAGGCCTTTGAGGAATGAAGATCTTGGTTCTCAGGACAGCTTCTCACAGGTGGTAGGAAAGGTGCCTCTCCCAAGGAACGTGGGGTGGCTGGCTGTCCAAGTCAACCTCTTACCCCCTGGCAGGCGCTGTCTGTGAGAGCACTCCCTGAGAAGCCAAGTCAACCTCTTACCCCCTGGCAGGCGCTGTCTGCGAGAGCACTCCCTGAGAAGCCTGCACACGCTCCCTGAGAAGCCTGCACACAAATCTCGTCCTCGAGTGTTTTCCTCGGAACCCGACCTGTGACAGTTGGTGCCGGGAAGGATCCTAGGAACAGACTCTAAAATGGGACCTTGGGGCTGTGTGCCCTGCCGACCGGCTGGCAAGGAGGACCAGGCACACGGCTGTGGCACAGCTGTTCCAACTCGCCCGGCGGGGAGCGGGTGGGAGGGATGTGCTGATGGAGGCTGGTCCCGCACACTGTGTCCAGTGACGCCGCAGCTGGGAACCAGACCCTGGGTTCAGGTCCAGAGCTGTGATGACTAACTCCCCATCAGCAGGAAGTCCTGTCTCCTAAACGCCTTGGTTTCCTGAACTATGAGGGGGTGAGGCGAGCTGATTGGCCAAGCTGATTCACTGTGGTCCCTTCCAGCTCTAGCATCCTACACAAGCTGGAGAACTAGGGAGAGGGGTTTGGGCGGGATGGGAGAGCCCTGGAGCCAAGAGTGTGAATAAGCGAAGGGGAGTGGATGGAGGGATTTTCTGGGGCCCACGCTGCCCGAAGCAGCCTGTTTCATCCTGGGCTCAGGCCCTCCCCTTCCTCCCCCAAGTCCTCCCAGGTTCTGGGGCTAGGGCACCTGTCGCTGACCCAGCTGAGCCTGGATTTTAGTCTACGTTCCTCAGGATGCCCTTGCCTCCTGGACTTCCCTTTCTTCCTCTTGCGTCTGTCCCAGTCTGGCAGGAGTGTGCACTCAGGACCATTAGCAGTTGGGGAAGTTGGAGAGGACGTTGCTCAGGCACAGGTTTCTGGGTTGTGGAGCCTTGAGGAGCCTCTGGGCTGTGGGTGCCTCCCTGCATCCCCCCACCCAGCCAGCCCACAGGCACGCACTCAGGGAAGACACGGAGGCTCTGAAGGGCTAAGTGACTGCTTCAAGGCCACACAGCTAGTCACAGGGCCGCATCCACCACTTCCCCATCCAGGACTGAGTAGCTCCAAGCCAGAGCTCCTTCTGCAGCCCCCTCATCTTCCTCATTGAGGCCACCTGCATTGTTCAGAGTCGAGAGGTGACATTGGGACTGTGATTGGGACATCGGAAGTTTTCCTTTTTTGTTGTTGTTGTTGTTTTTGAGATGGAGTCTTGCTCTGTCGCCCAGGCTAGAGTGCAGTGGTGCGATCTTGGCTCATTGCAACCTCTGCCTCCTGGGTTGAAGCGATTCTCCTGCCTCAGCCTCCTGAGTAGCTGGGATTATAGATGCCCGCTACCACGCCTGGCTAATTTTTGTATTCTTAGTAGAGACAGGGTTTTGCCATGTTGGCCAGGCTGGTCTCGAACTCCTGACCTCAGATGATCCATCTGCCTTGGCCTCCCAAAGTGCTAGGATTATAGGCATGAGCCACTGCGCCCAGCTGTTTTACTTTTTATTTGCTTGTTTATTTATTCATTCCAAAATGATATTGAATAGTTATTTAAAAGGCTTTTAAATTCAAAATAAAGAGTTAAAGAAACTAAAATAAAGTTTAAAGAAAGTAAAAATTACCCTTAAATTCCACCAACTGGAGCTAGTCACTGTTAACAGTTTGGTGAACAGATTTCCAGACAGCTCTGTGTGTGTGAGTGTGCGTGTGAGTTTGTATGTGAGATTTTATGATAATGGGATTATACAGTTTCATAACCTGCTCTTTTTACTCAACAATATGCCATGGAACTCTTTCCACATCGGTAAATATAGCTCTGCCCTTCATCTAACAGCTGCAGACCGTCATCCATTGCATTCCACTGGGAAGGAAAGTATGGACCGTGTTTCATTTACCCAACCTGATACTGGGCATTTAGGCTGTTTCCAGTATGTCTCTCATTACAAAGAAACCGAGGGATGGGCACGATGACACCTCTGTCTTGTCCAGCTGCTGTCTTCAGGTCCATTTCAGCAGGCTGGTCTTAAAGAACACTCCCTACAGCAGGTAAGGGCACTGCGCTGCCTCATTGCAATGGCAGATCCTCGTTTTCAGGAAATCCAGGGCTCCTCCCCAACGGGCCAGGGCAGCAGAACCACACACACAGAGAGACAGCCTTCTCCTCGGGAAGTTCTGGGGGAGAGGCAGAGAGGGGCCCTTGCCCCGAGTCCATATCTAAAGTCGTGGCTAGTCGTCACCACGACAGTCTGCTCGGCTTCCTGCTGGAGTCTGGGGGGCCCTGAGGACGGCCCGCAGCTCTGCGGCGCGCTCGGCTTTTCCTCCAGGAGGCAAGTGGGCTAAAGAAACTGGGGCCGAAGGCGGCTGGCAGGCCGAGGGCATCCCGGCTGGGCTGGAAGCCTTGGCCTGGTGCTGCTGCTTCTCTCCAGGCTCCGGCATAGGAGCTGAGACGGTGGGATCGAAGAAGTCAAGCTGACAGTGGGAAGGAGAGACCCACAGCCAGATGATCATAGGGGTGACAGTTCTTATGCACTTGGTCGGGGGGTGGATGATAAAAAAGGGGACTGGGAGGCGATGGGGTAGTCTCTCCATGATTAGACTACGGTCTATATATTGGCCAGGTGAGGCCTTGAAACAAAACACAGACTTTCTTTATACTTATGAGCAGTTTAAAGAGCAGGTCAGCTGGGCAGAAGGTACAGAGATCTTCCATCTACCTCCTGCCCCTACACAGGCGCAGCTCTCACTATCACCCTCCCTCAGAGGGGTGCGTGTGTCACAGTTCACAGCCTTTCCCTTACACAGCGCTATCACTCAGCCCACAGTTGTCTCTCTGGATTTGGACTAATGCGTCCGTAACGACATATATCCACCATTGTGTATACATTTGTAGTTAGCCTCCCTTTCTTAAAACTATGCCTTGCAGTGAAACTGCAACTCCCCTGCCCCCAACACAGACATATGTACACACACACAGACACACATGCAGACACACACATGCACACACATGCACAGATACACGCGCACACACATGCACACACATGCACACACATGCACACACAGACACACACATGTACACACACATGCAGACACATGCACACACACAGACGCAGACACGCACACACACATATATGCAGACACACACATACACGCAGACACACATGCAGACACACAAGCACACACAAAGACACACACGGAGACACACACAGACACACACACATACACACATGCGTACACACACGCACACACAGCAACATGTACACACACGTGTGCACAGATGCACACACATGCACACACACATAGACACATGCAGTCACATGCACACACACATGCACATGCACATAGACACATGCACGCACGTGCACGCACACACACACAGAGGTTTTTTACCCAGGGAAGAGACATAGGTGAATCTATTTTACTGTTTTCAAAGGCAAGCTTTCCTCTCCACCCCTGCAGTGTGTCCCACGGTCACAGATGGGTTTACTGCGGCTACAGTGATTCCATCACCAGCTGGGCTTGGAGTCTGGAGGAGGCCTTCCAAAGGGGGCAGGAAGAGAAGGAGGGAGCAGGCAGAATCCCAGAGCCTTCGTGGTGGAATCTGGCCAATGATCCTCTTTAGCGGAGGCTCACGGGTTGCCTCTGTGAAGCGTGGCTGTTCCTGAGCCGACTCACACTAGCTCGATCATGAAAACATCTGTTGCAATCTCCAGTTAGTGCCTCTGCCCACAGATGGCCTTTGAAAAGTGCTTTTGGTGCATTCTGCCTCTGAGACATAGGCCCCCACCCTCCCGCCTCCCTAGAAAGCCCACAGAAACGACAGGTGCTTTAAGGAATCACACCAGGACAGGGCTGTGGCTGGGCCGGGGTGGAGGATGGTGTGGTTTGGGGCAGCCGGCATCTATTTCCCATTCTTTCATTCTTTACTGATGGTACTCTGCTCTTTCCTCTCCTGCAGTCTCAGGCCTTGTACTTCTGGAGGGGATGGCTCTGCCTCCAGAACCGGGGCTCTGCCACATGACACAGGCCTAAGCTGACTCACACATCACAGAGGTTGCCTCATGACCTGGTTGCCACCAATCAAAGGTGCCTCAGGCTTCCCTCTGAGGCGGCTCCAACCGGCCATCCCACCTAACTTACAAGGCGTGTGGGGCCGGAAGTGGTCTGCAGCCATCCCCAGGGGCTTCTTCCAGGGACAACTGTGAATCCCAAGGTCACAATCAAGGAGATACTTAGAAACAATTCCCCTGTGGGATGTTAAAAGGCTTCCAACAACTGGACTGTTGTTGACAGACCCCTTGAATTCTGTGCTGCAAGGTTTCCTTTTGGCTGAACACTGAGAAGACACCAGCCCCAGCTGTCACCTGTTCGCACGGTGATTTCCTGCCCCATCCCTGAAACCCCCACTTATGCCCATCTCGGGAACTTTCAGCTGGGACCAGCTCTGGTTCTTGCCTCTGAGCTACAGAAGGGCCTAAGGAGACCCTGGAGTGCCCGCAGATGAAGAAACAGGACACACAGAGGGGCCGTGACTTTCCCTGAGCCACACAAAGCCAGGACAGGAGCCTAGGAGCCCCAAGGGCCCATCTCAGGCTCTTTTCACTGTCACCACATACATCAGTTCAGAATGCAGCCAGCTGAAACAAGGGAGGACCGGAATCAGCCGTCAGGGAGTCTAGACTGCTCCAGGCCTGGGCGCTGGCACCTGAGCCGAATGCTGCTGTCCTTTTGCTCTGCCCTCCTGACCATGCGGTCCTTTTCCTTGTGCTTCTTGCTCCATTTTCCAGCAATCCCGTCCGCTTTCCGGGAGGAAGAGGGAGAAGGGCTCCGGGGCAATGGGCTGGGCCAGCTGTTTGTTCCTCCTAAAAGGCCTCCCTGAAACCCAGGCCTTGGAACTTCTTAGGTTCCTTCAGCCAGAGCTGAGTCGCCTGGGCACGCATGAGTGAGTATTTTCAGCCGGGCGCATTTGCCACCCGGACAGAATCGGGGTCTGCTACACAGGAGGAAGGGGCAGAAGACCAGCAGCAGAGTCTGCCACACAGCCGCTGGATGGGGATCTTGGCTAAGAATGCCCTGCCCGGTAAACCACCAGGCCCTTCTTTTCAACCTCCAACAACCCAAAGACTGACCACAGTACAGCAGATAACATTTGGTTTTTCTGTGGAATTGGACGTTTCCAGGGACCTCAGAAGCTAGGAAGGAGGAAGGGGGGTATTCTGACCACAAACGACCTTCACATGCTAATCTCTGAGTCCTCTCCTCTTCCTGAGGGCCCTGCTCAGAGTCGTGAGGGTGGGAAGTGCAGGGCCAGAGGGACGGGGGAGCGACATGCTGGGAAAGGGTGAAGTCAGAACGCCGTTCCACCTGCAGCCCGCTGGCTTGGAGACCCGGGCAGGGCGCTGAGGCACCTTCCCACACATTCCACCTCTCCACATGGAGTCCATGGGGCCCATGGACACAGACCTGGCTTTTCTTCCAGGCTGGGCCCAGACTCCTCCATGAGGTTCCCTGGTTAGGGAGAACCACTCGCCCTTCCCGCCCAAGGCCTGGAGCCCCTGGGGCAGGCACCTGTCCATGCACTCACGGCGTGTGAGCTCACCTTGACCTGAACAGTGTTCTTCAAAGTGAGGTGGACTGAGCGGCAGCACTGGACCACCTGGGAAGCTGCCAGCCTGGGGTGCAGTGACGCAATCACAGCGCAGAGCTCACTACGACCTCCAACTCCTGGGCCCAACTGATCCTCCCCTGTCAGCCTCCTGAGTAGCTGGGACCACAGCCACACATCACCACGCCTGGCTAATTAAAAGTTGTTTTTTTTTTCCTTTCTTTTTTGGTAGAGATTGGGTCTATGTTGCCCAGGCTGGTCTTGAACTACTGGGCTCAAGCAATCCTCGCACCTCAGCCTCCCACAGTTCTGGGATTACAGGTGTGAACCACCATGCCTGGCCAATATATATATTTTTAGAGATGGGAATCTCACTATGTTGCCCAGGCTGACCTCAACTCCTGGGCTTAAGCAGTCCTCCTGCCTCAACCTCCAAGTAGCTGGGACTACAGGCGCACACTATTGCACCCAGCTTCGCGGTCTGTGTTTTAACAAGCCCTCAGGTGATCCTGACACATGCTCAAGGTGAGAGCCTTTGATGTATAAGACTCTCCTCTCCGCTGTGAAACCCAGCTTCCGGCCTGTTAGCACCAACCCAAAGGCAGCTGAGAAAGACAGAAACAAAAACAGTCCACCTGGCTCCTCTCACTTCAGCACAGGCAACAACCCTGTGAAGACTCAGATATGTTTTAGTCTACGAATTACTGCTAGAGCTAGAAATCGTCAAGGCACCATACCCACTTCTTAGTTTATAGATTTGGGAACTGAGATGGGGAGAGGAGAAAGTATTGGCCCAGGGTGAACACCAAAGTGGAACTAGAATTCAAGTTTCCTGAATCTTAGGTGAGTGAGCTGGTTTTTATTCCACAAAATTGGAATATCTTTTTTTTTGAGACAGGGTCTGGTCTGGAGTGCAGCGGCACCATCGTGGCTCACTGGAACCTCCAAGGCTTTGGCCGCCTTGGGAGGTAGGATCTAGGGAAGGGGCCCTCCAAATCCTGGAAGCTGGCTCAGGGCTGTTTGGGGTATGAATTCCAGGATTCTGGGTATTTGGAACATGGTGTGAAAAATGGGCTCTGAGGCCAGGTGCAGTGGCTCATGCCTGTAATCCCTTTGGGAGGCCTTTGGGAGGCCGAGGTGGGCGGATCATGAGGTCAGGAGTTCAAGACCATCCTGGCCAACATGGTGGTCCATTTCTCAAAGGGTGGTCCCCGGACCACCGGCGCAGGCACCAACTAGGAGTTGGTTAGAACTGTAGACTCTCAGCCTCACGCCAGGCCTTCTGAACCAGAATCTACATTTTAACAAGATCCCCAGGCAATTAATGTGCACGTCAAAGTCTGAAAAGCACTGCTTGAAAGCACAAAACTGAGGACTAGGGTCCCTCTTGCCTAGGTCTCGGCGTGGTACTGACAGTAGGTATCAGTAAGTATTTGCTCGACCAATGGCCAGTAGACCTACCACAGACCTGGTAGCCGTGGGGGTGCTGGGGAATGGCTGCCTGACTCACAAGGATTTCATTTCCTTTTTCTGGGGCTTCGGTGGCCATGTGGCAGCGAACAGACCCTGCTTCTGGCCTGTGCTGACCGGTCCAGTGATAGACACCTGAAAGCCTGATGCACACTGGGCCAATCGGATGATCTCTCCCAGGAATTTGAAATTGAAGACAAGAAAACAGGTTCTGGAGTGACAGCAATAGTGACAGTGAACATCCTTCCTGCACCTGCCGTCTGCCAAGCACTGTGCTGAGTGTTTTGCATCTTAGATTCGATCTTCACAACCGCCTCGCCACGCCGGTGATCGTACTCTGTGTGTTTTTCAGATGAGGAGCTAGGGTGCCCAGAGGTTAACTTTCCTTTTCCAGAAGTTCAGGGTGGGGAAGTGCTAGCATGAGGCGAGCTGGAGTGACAGTGCAGCTGAGACTGGGCCATGTGATGCAGAGACAAGGTGGGTCAGCTCTGGCCATCCAGGTCCCCAGGAATTGACTGGTTTTGTGATCATTGAGCCGGCTTCATGGAAAATGGCCTGTGTGCAGTGGTGGGCAAGACCTGGCTCTGGGAGATGGCCACAGCGGTGAGATGGGACGGTGTGGGTGCCAAGTGAAGCCACGAGAGAGGGAAACAGAGAAAACCTCCCCTTCCAGAGGAAGAGCAGAGCACTGACAAAGACCAGCCGGGCCCACCCGCTCTCAGTCCACACCAGAGAGCGTCCACTGCAGGGTCTCTGGAGATCAGCTCCCCACGCCTCCAGTGAGTCAGCAGCGAGCTTGCCAGAGAAAAGATGTGGGCAGCTTATTTTGGAGGTGTGGGGCAGGGGGCAGCAGAGAAGTTTGCACCCTCTTCTGCACCCACCCCCAGAAGGGCAGACACCCCAGAGACTGATGGGGTGGAAGTGGCCGGAATGTGCCAGGACAGCCCAGGCCCTGCAAGGGCCAGAGAACCAATCCAGGTCAAAGAAGGGCGTTGGGGGCCTCACTGACTAGAGGATGAGAGTGGTCCCTGACTGGCTCTTGGAGAATGGAATCTGCCATTTTGGGTGGAGCAGGTAGGCCTTTGAGCGCCTGACAAAACAAAACAAATCGGCAGCGGGAAGTTTCCATCCGGGTCCAAGCCTCTGCATGTGCAGGCTTGTTTGGCTTTATTTCAGAAACAAACCAACACCTTTCATTAGCACTGACATAGCAGGGCTCCCCTCCTGCCGCCTGACAATCCAACGTCACTTACACGGCACCCATGCAGGCCACACCTTCAATGACCCACAGCACGCTAGCCCGGAGTAGCCACTCAAACGCACTTCTCACCCCTCAAATCTCCCTTTAAAAAACCAAGCAATCATCAGGTCGGAGGAGAATCACTGGCTCCCTACAGCAAGAGGGGACAAAGCTTGGTGGCAGAGGCCCAGGTCCTTGTGGCCCCTTCCGGCGGCGTGAAGGTGACCCGGACTCCTTGGGATTGCCCGGCTGCAGCCAGGACGATGCCAGGCCTCCTCTGCTGCTGAGAGATGGAAGGGATCCTTCCCGACGCCCACAGGTGGGGGCGAGCCACCAGGAACCCGGCCTGTCACCAGCATCCCCGAGCCCCCGCAGACCGGAATGCAAATAGCTCCGGGCCCACGCGGCTCCCAGTCTGCTGACGAGGGCTGCCTGCTCCCATTTTTTCTCTTCCTTTTCATTTTTTTTAAGGGCTGGCAGTTCTAGAAACTTTTTTTGGCTTCTCAGACAACTGTGGCAAAATGGAGTAGAGAGAGGCCCTGGCCAGGCTCTTTCTGCGGCCTCGCGCAGGGGCGGGAACGGTGTGAGCGGTCCCGGGCCCAGGAGCTGCAGGGCCGAGTCAGGAGCCGGAGCTCACCCCCCACCCCTTCGGAACCCGGAAGAATGGCAGGTCCCCACGCCCAGCCCTTCACGGGGGCTCGGGGCGGCTGCTGCTGCCAGGCTCGGGCGTGGGTGCGGGCGGTGGGCATCCCATGGGGGTAGGGGAGGCGGGAGCCTGGGGAGACGCAGGAGCGGGATCCGTGGACGGCTGGCCCGGGATGGCGCTGGCGCGGCCACAGTGGGGGACGCGGCGGGGCACACAGAGTTCCCGGGGCCGGCCTCCCTCCCAGCGCGTGGGCGGTCGGAGGAACTGGAGCCCCCACCCTGGACAAGGTCCCGCTGGCGAAGGCTTCTCCCCGAGCACGCCCTACCTCTAGGGTCCCCGGCGGGTTTCTCCCCGTCGCCCTGGTTCGGTCTCCCTCCCTCCGCCGCCAGCAGAGGCCGCTGTCCCACGGGCTGGGTCCCGTTGGCGCCGGGGCCGGGCCTCCTTGGAGGGCCTGGCTGCAGCCTCCGGGAGTAGGTGCCTCGGTGGCCACCGCGTCCCCAGGGGGCCTCGCGGACGGGGGCGCAGGGCTGCGCGGAGGAGGCGGTCGGGCCCCTCGGGCGGCGGGAAGCCCGGGCTCAGCGGTTTCCTGGGCAACCGGCCTCCTCCGGCGCGGCCCGCGCGGCTCCAGGTGGCGGCAGGCGGCGGTTGGCGGGAAGGGCCGCGCGGGCCCGGGGGCGGCGCCTCAGGTAGCAGCGCCAGGTGGCAGCGCCAGGTGGCGCCCGTGGGCGGCGGGGCTCCCGGGGAGGTGCCTGCTCCCGCCCGCGCCGGGCCCGGCCTTCCCGAGCTTCCTTCTGGATCCCGGCGCGAAGCCGCCGCGGAAACTCCCCCGGCGGGAATCGCAGCTCCGGGAGCTCTGGGGCGCGGCGGGTCTCCCAGGGCGCGGGCTCCGGCGGGGCGGCCGGGCCTCAGAGGGCGGGCGGGAGCAGGCGGGCGGCGAGGGCGGGCAGCAGCAGCGGGAGCAGGAGCGCCCCGGGCGCCGGGGCCGCTGGGGACGAACGCGGCAGGTCAGGCCCGAAGCCCGGGCCGCGGTGGCCGCCTGGGGCACCGACTCTGGGGTGGGCGTGGGGGGATCTTTCGGGACCGAACTCGCCCCAGCCTCCCTGTTTCTGCTCGATTGCAATGCTCCTTTCCCTGCTGCCTTTACATATTCATTCCTTCCAGAAAGACACCACATGCATATTTCTGCCGTGGCCTCAGATCCTCCCGCACCGCGTTTTGAGCGTTTACACTCATTACCCAGCTTCGTCTGGGAGACCCGCCGGGCTCCTGCCCTCCTGGCCCGCAGTCTTCTAGCCAAAATCCTCCCGGGACACCCCACCTGGACCGCTGTGAACCGGCCTCCCCGGACCCGCAGCACCTGCCCCCCGCCCCGCTCCCTCAAGGTTCTGGGGTAAAGGGGTCTGAATGGCACCAGGGGAGGCGGCGGGGCGGGCCTGTCCTACCTGCGCCCGAGCACTGCTGAGACAGCATCCCTTCCAGCGCTGCCACGTAGTCCAGCCCCAGCCAGTCGCGGTAGGTGGTTTTCTCCCCGACAGGCACGGCCCGGACCGTGGCATCCTTGAAAAGCAGGTCTTGGCCATGATAGTTGGAGGAGTCGAACATTTTGAACCCATTCTTATTGTGGTCGTCTCCAAACAGGTCCTGGAAGCACCGCAAGCAGACCTGCTGCTCACCTGGGCTCAGGCCCAGGTGCGGCTTGCTGCAAATTGCTTTACATAACAGTGACCCAAAGAACAAGTAATTTCAGGGCCCCACGACTCTGACTGGAAGTCATAAGCGTGACAACTGATCGGCCTCTGTCACCCAAGGGGGTGTGGGGACACTAGGCCCACAGGTGCCACTGGAAAAGGTGTTCACAAACACTGCAGTGCTCCAGCTGGATGCAGGCCTAAGGCCTGAGATGTCCAGAAAGAAAGACCCAGAAATGAGGGATGGTGTGGGTGAGATTCCGGAGCATTGTGCTAGGCCTGCTCAGCATTTCTTGGCCTTTTCCATAAGGCTTTCTCACTCTATCTTACAGATATCTCCGCACAAACCAAAACAATTTCGAGAGAGATGTGTGTTCTGCAACCAGCCACAGAATAACAGGTGAGCTGCGTGTGTCTTCACTGACCCACCCGTCCAGGGATGCTGCACTCCTCCACCCTGCTCAGGATCACTGCAATGACTGTTCTGTGGCTACAGCCCTAAAAGAGCTACTAAAAAGACCAGAAGTTGTATGAGAACTTATGAATACAAATATAAATAAAGGACATCTGGAGAACATGCATGAAGGTCTATGTCAAGTGTTAAGTACTGATCAACGAGGAACAAAGGAGTCAGGTGGCTCTCAGTCTTTTTGGAGGGACTCGCAGATCCTCCTGAAGAGCTGATGAAAGCTGTCAGCCTTCTCCCCAGAAAAATGCACATCCACCCAGGATTCTTCTCCCACATTACTTCAGAGAACTTAGCAACACCCTAGGGAAGCCCAAGGACCCGGAGTAAAGCACTCCTGGGATAGAGGGGTTCTGTGGGGGAGATGACAGGAACATGCATAATTTCACAATGTCAAAGTTTAGGAACAGGCCTGGTGAGCCAGCCAGCTCTGGAGTTCTGTGGTGCTGGTGGGTGTGGAGAAGGTGCTGATGGGTGTGGACAAGGCAATTTCAGCATAAGTTGGGGGAGGGGGAGTGGTTAGAAACCAGTGGCTCCATTGTCAGACAACCTGGGTTTAAATTCTAGGTGTATTTTGAAAGCACAACCAATGGGATTTGCTGACGGACTGGATATAGAACACAAGAGGAAGCCCAGAGTCAAAAATGACTCCTGAGGAAATGGAAAAGCTAAAGTTGCTCTTAATTGAAGTGGGGAAGACTGAAGGAGGGACGGGGGTCCAACTTTGGACTTGATCCGTTTGAGATGACTGTTAGAAACACAAATCAAAATGTCAAGTATGTAGTTAAATATGCAAGTTTGGGACTGAGGTCTGAAGGTGTAAATTCAGAAGCCATCTGTAGATAGATGGTATTTGATAACTTGGGATTGGATGAGATCAAGGGTCAGCTGTAGGCAGGGAAGAGGGCTGAGAACTGAATCCTAGGGCTAACAGGTCAGGGAGATGAGAAGGAATCAGCAAAGAAGACTGAGAAGTGGCCAGAGAGGTGAGAGGAGAGCCAGGGCTGAGGAACTGGGTGCCTGCAGGGAAAGGTGCTTCCAGGAGAGAGAGCTGTGGCCAGTGCCACTGAGAGGTCAAGTGAAATGAAGACTGAGAAATGGCCACTGGGTTTAGCAACATGGGTCACTGTGACATTGACAAGAACAGCTTCAGGGCCCTGGTGGGAGCCTGTCTGGGGGAGTCTCCATCCTCAAGAGGGAGGAGAGGAGAGGACTTGTTAACTCCAGAGCAGAGCACTCTCTGGAAGTGTTTTGCTTTGAAAAGGAACAGGATTGGCCGGGTGTGGTGGCTCACGCTTGTAATCCCAGCACTTTGGGAGGCCAAGGCAGGAGGATCACGAGGTCAGGAGATTGAGACCAGCCTGGCTAACACGGTGAAGCCCCATCTCTACTAAAAAAAAAAAATGCAAAAAAAAAAATTAGCCAGGCGTAGCGGCAGGTGCCTGTAGTCCCAGCTACTCGGGAGGCTGAGGCAGGAGAATGGCGTAAACGCAGAAGGCGGGGCGTGCAGTGAGCCGAGATCGTGCTACTGCACTGCAGCCTGGGCAACAGAGCAAGACTCCATCTCAAAAAAAAAAAAAAAAAAAAAAAAAAAGGGAGCAGGATTACAGCTGCAAGAGGATGGATGTGAGAGCAAGAGGTTAGTTTGTTCTTTAAGGATGGCAGAAATCACAGCATGTTTCATGTTGGTGAAAACAGTCCAACTGAGAAGGGAAAATGAACAATGCAGGAGGCAGGGGGCAGTTTCTGGAGGTGTTTCCTTGCGTAAGTGAAAATCACCGAATTTCCCCCAGGCTTCCTCAATTTCTCTAGAGGTCTGCTCCAGGTAGACTGAGGCCTCCCAGGGGCTCAGCTTACCTCTGCTGCACACCCCTCAATGAGGTAGCCCCGGCCTGGCTCACCTGGGCCTTGTCCAGCAGTCCATACACGGTGAAGATGTTGGTGTCTGGCCTGACCATGACGGCATGGGGTGGTATCTGTGCCAGGTTGCAGGCTGCAAACTGGGACACCTCGGCCCGGGCCCCGTTGGGGCACAGCAGTTCATAGTCCTCTGACCTGAGCTCAGCAGCCCAGGGCTCGGAATTGTGGCCTGAGGGGGGTAGAGCAGTGTGTGTGGGGACGTTCAGAGGAGTGGGGAGAAGAGTAAAGACAGGCTGCTATCCAGGGTCCTCCAAGGCCTTCGCTACAGGGAGGTGGCAACATCTGGCCAGCTCCCCCACCCTTTCCATTCTCCAAGTGCTCTGCTGTGTTACTGGGGTGAAAGAAGCCAGCTGTGTTAATGCCATTAGCAGGAGCTGCCGTTAGCAGGGAGTAGGGAGTACCTACTATGTGACAAGCACTTTACAAGCGTTGCTTGATCCCCACAACAGTAACGCAGGGCAGGTGGTGTTGTCCCCATTTTACAGGTGAGCAAACTGAGGCTGTTAATCACTCCTAAGCAGAGAACCCCATCTATGTGTTACATCCTCAAGTCTGAGGGTGGGGTGGCTCCCTGAAGATGGTGGGTGATTGCCCCTAAAGGCTCAAGTTCTCAAATAGAACAGGGTATAGCATCACTTGTGGATGTAAAAGGCAGCTTCAAGGGCCCTTGCTTGCAAAGAATCTCATTCAGGAGGTCTCAGATCGGGCTCAGGAATCTGCATGTTAAACCAGCATCCCAGTGATTCTAAAGCATGCAGTCCCAGGGCTGCCTGAAAAAATGCTGCCCTCAGGAATCACATTTTCGTGTCTCTGCATTCACTTAGTATCCATCCCCCTCCCATTTCCAGGAAATCCAGGTGGGCCTCCAGGAGAGCTAAAGATAAAAGGGAAAGGAGCGGGCCTGGGAGGCGGGTGACTCACCCCAAGTGAACCTTCCAAGGCCTCTCCAGCACCTGCCAGCCTCCCTGACCCCATCCCAGACCACACCGTGCACAGGTCTGGGACCAGGCAGGCCCGCCGGGCTCAGGCAGGAGCACACAGCCCCTCTGGGGGAGGTTCCACGTGTTCTTGGTAGGAGGCTGTGCAGGGGAGCTGGGCTGTGGCAACAGGAAGGGTCAGGGCCTGGAGCCCTCCCTAGCTCTCCTGGGGCAAATGGTCCTACCGCCTTGGTGACCCCCATAGGAGGCAAGATCCAAGTTTTGAAATACTGATGTTTTTGGGGTTTTTTTCCCTGCATGTCTTACTTCCATTGTCCAGTCCCCTCCCCACCGGGCCACAGTTGTGCCTTTCTGGCTAAGTCTCTAGGAGGAAACATGTTGGGAGTGAGTGGAGAAGACTGGGCCTCCAGCATCTGGGGTTTCAAAGCCTGGGGTGTAGTCAGGGTATTCAGAAAGTACAAGCCTTTGGTCTTGGAGGAAAACAGCCTCTAGGCTTCGGATTCCTTCAGGGAGAACAAGAAGAGGGGAAGTGATGTAAGCTGGGGAAGTGTGTGCTGATAGGACCATGCATGTGCGGGGGTCCCGGAGCAGAGCGTCCCTGAGTTCTTTACCCCAGGTGGAGCCCAGGAAGGTGACTCCAGGAAGAAAACTGCCTGTGTGGTGTGTCGGGTGTGCCCTGCCTCAGTGTGGCTTGGGGGCTGCAGAGAGATTTCCTTGCATGAGGCAGTGACCTGCTCAGGAACACAGACCAGATACTGACTGAACTCATGACCCCATGGAGAGGCTCACACCACCCCACCTCACACCCTGGCACTACATAAGTACCCCCAGAAAGGGGGTTTTCCAGACTGACTGGGACTGACTTTCTACCGTTTCGGTGGATTAGGGACTTGAATTCCAGACCAGCAAAGACCGTCATGTATCCAGCACCCCTGGATGTGTGGTCTGAGGTCTGGTCTTACCCTGTGACCCGTGGGGCTCCCAGCTTCCCAGGGGTCACAGCCTTCTAGACTCAGCCTCACTGAGCTGCTGCTCGGCCCCAGCCCAGCATGGTGTCTGGATGGTGCTGAGAATGGGGAACAGCCCCCCGACCTACCTTTGGCCCTGCTCTGGCCCTCACCTACCATTTGTGTTGTCAAAGACGGTCGTGTGCCTGACGAAGGCAACGTCACCCGCATTCTCCACCAGGCATCTGCCACACAGAGGGCAGGGCAGGCGTCGGCAGGAGGGTCCCAGCCTCTGCACACAGCCCCAGACCGCCAGGCCCCCCGAGTACCTGAAGGCGCCGCTGTTGCCGTAGTACCGCTCCTGGCTGTTGCCCACACACTTGTTGCGGCCCTGCTCGTCCCCAACACAGAGCGCACACAGCGAGGAAGGGTAGTTCTTGGGGTTGTTCACGGGCACGCAGCTGGCATTGAAGAACTCGCTCACCGCTGGGGTGGAGGGAAGGGCAATGATGAGGGGCCAGCAGTGGAAAGCATGGCAGGGAGCTGGGCGGGCCGCTCCCCCACAGGTCTGCCCACCCACCTGACCCTACACTGCAAGGCTGCCTGTCTGCTCTGCTGCCCTTGGCTCTGAGTGGAGTGTCTCCTGGGGGATCTCAGTGGGGGGAATGCAGAGGTTGTCTAGATACAGGAACCCCATCACCGAACATCACCACCCAGCCTTCCCTAGAACTCCCTCAGGGACAGGGAACTCACTACGTCACTATTTTGTTCCAATCAGAGCAGCCGTCCAGCTGGCTGGGAGTAGGAGCTGCCAATCCTAGTGGCCCTCCGTGTGCTCGTGTCAGTGGTTAGGAAAAAAGTGCTTGTGTGTTTTCTGAGTTAACAGCCAGGACCGCGGTGTGTGGCCTGTCAGCTCAGGCATCTTGCCCGTTTCCATGAATGTTGTGTGATCTAACACACGGAAAGGGCTTCATGTACCGTATATGGCAGATGCTTCTGTCCCCGACTTGTGGAGATACCTGGGCACTTATGCAGAAGCCAGGCCATCTTCCAATAAGGGTCCCCTCCAGAACTGGCAGTGGGTCCCTAGCTAACGCCAGAGAAGGCTTCCCTAGTCTGCGTTCCTAAAAGGGGGGTACCTGTGAGGACGTCGCAGTCCTTGGGCCGGATGAAGCCTCTCCGAATGAGGGCGCCCACGGGGATATCCCAGCCTGCAGGGCTGCCGAAGCCA
The DNA here is from genome assembly GCF_002776525.5 of Piliocolobus tephrosceles. Classification (NCBI taxonomy): domain Eukaryota; kingdom Metazoa; phylum Chordata; class Mammalia; order Primates; family Cercopithecidae; genus Piliocolobus; species Piliocolobus tephrosceles. The sequence goes on along the minus strand of NC_045435.1, from coordinate 191,917,203 downwards.
GCGTGGCAGGAGCGCTTGCCCCGAAGCTCATCCAAGGTGAAGGCGTGGGAGCTGTCCCGCCTCACCACCGCCACCACGAAGTACGAGTTGGTGCTGTCTTCCGCTGGGGGGAGAGGGACTCATGCGAGGGGCCCCTCAGCTGAGAGCCCGGGCAAGGGCCTGTGGGGTCCTTCCTTCAAACCCACTCCTTCCTGCCTCTTTGTCTGAGCTGTGCAGGCCACTGAGTGCCCAGGCCTGAGACCGGGTGTTCCGGGAGCAGGCCCAGCAGGGGCCCTGCCTGCGTCCCCTGTGAGATGCGGCCTCCTGGCTCCTCTTTCCAGCCATGTCTTCCTCTGGCCCCCGCAGTCCTTCCCCACAGGGATTTCTTTCTTTCCTTAAACCCAGGTGGTATTTTTCTCACTTCCCGGGAGGAAAGTGGAGTCACAGCTGAGGCTGCAGAAGCATTTCCCACAGCCCAGAGATTGCTCACACTCGGGTGGCAGGGACCCAGGCCTCTGAGGTCACCAGTAAGAGGACAGAGGCCGAAGCCCCAGCCCAGGCCCCTCAGAAGGTGCAAATGAGCTGACAGGGGGACTCCGAAGGGCCACCTTCCATGGCTGGTTAGGGCCAGAAGAGGCTGAGGAGGCCCCAGTAGTCCAAGATGGCAAACCACGCGCCTGCTCTTGTATGGCCTGGGTTGTAAACTAAGAATGATTTTTAGATTTTGAAAGGGTTATTGAAAGAGAGACTGTCATCTGCAAAGTCTCCAGTATTTATCCTCCAATCCTTTACAGAAAGTTTGCCAGCCCCTTAGAGACGTATGTTGAATAGCTGGGAAAACTGAGGCCTGGGGCAGGAGGGGCAGGCCTGGTGACAGACAGTCACTATCCCCAGAAGAGAGGCATGGAGCTTGTGAAGATAGCTGAGAGGGGCACTGTTTTATATTTATAAAAATATCCCCACCTCCTGGCTGAGGCCAGGCGGCAGGCGCTGCACTCACAGGCATAGTGCTCCCCAGCTGCAGGAACCAGGCCGTATGTCTTCCCCGCCGTGTAAACGTCCTCGCCACTCAGGGTCACAGTGTCAATTTGCCCAGCCTGAAGGGAACAGAAGCAGCCACTGGGCCAGGGTGGGCCCAGGACGGTTCTGGATGTTGGGGTCCTACGGAGGGGGCAGGGCCTGGTCTCTTGGGGTTTGCGGCCTCAGGCTTCCTTCCCCTGGGGAATCTGGGTGGGGAGTGCCCCGTCCTGGCAGTCTGCCCCTTCCTCTCCTTGTGAAGACGCCTGACCAGGAGGGGTGTCTGGAGGACCAAGGGGCTGAAACGCCCATGCAGCACTCCTGTGTGTGGCTACCCAGGGTCCCCTGTGTCCCTGCTCTGAGCAAAGCAAGCGTGATCCCTACCCTCATGCTTGGCGTGGGCCTCCCTGTGCACGGCCAGGCACCACCTCTCCAGTACCTGGCCAAGGGCCAGCACACCGTGTGGTGCAATGCCTGTCTGTTAAACGCCTGTACAGATGGAAGAATGACGGATCTGAAACGACGGCAGTCTCAGGGCCTAGGGAGGAGGCTCCAGGGCTGAGGGATGGAGCTCTGCCTGCCGTGGCAGCAGGAGGACCCAGCGCCTTCTTCCCAGGACCCTCCTGGGGCCTCCAGGTCACCTGCACCCACCCCACTTGTCCATTCAGAAGCCTCTTGACAGGCGGCCCCAGGACCCCGCCCAGGGGCTAACCGGCAACAAAGCCACAGTAGCGTGTGATTAACCTCAAGGGAAGGGGATGACAGTGGGGGACAGTGGGGACACCTGTGCCCCAGGCAGGTGTCCCACACCATTCCTGAAGAGGCATGAAGTGACGGTGGTGGAATAACAGGCAGCGGCGTTGACATCTGGGGCCAGGAGGGTGCACCTCTCAGGACCCTTTTTCCACCGCCCAGACCTCCTCCTTCCCACCGTGCTGTGGGCAGGACACAGACCCTGCACCGCAGCCCAGGCCCTTCCGGCTGATGGTCCCTTCCCTGTAACTGGCAGGGCAGGAGTGGGTGTTACAGCCGCACTGGACACCTCTCTGAGAACCTCAGAAGCTAGAACTGAGGGTCTTGAGACCTTTGCTGGGGTTCTGAGGAGCCCCTGGTCTCTCCTCTTCCCGCAGGCCGCAGGGCAGCCCCCTGGCCCTCTGTGAGCCCAGATCGAGAGGAGGCTGTCACTCAGAGGGAGCTGAAACCTTCCTCCCGGCACATCTCCCTCCTCTGGGGCGCTTGGAACAATAGGGCAGCCTGCCAGGCATTGGGAAATAAAGAAATAAAGGCTCTCCCCCCAAGCCCTTCCCTCCGTTCCAGCGGAGGCTCCCCTGGCAGCGTCACACACACTTGCTCTCGGCTCTGCACAAGGACAGGCTTCCATCGGTGCCTGCGGAAGCTCCCGGAACACCCCCGCCTTGGGCCTGGGCACTCCTTGGCCTGAGGCTGGGGTGGTCTCCACTCCCGCGATCCACAGGTGTGGAGACAGCGCTGTGGCCTGGCTCGGGCAAAGTGGTGTGGGGAAGCTCACACAGCACATCCCGGCTGGTGACCTTGGGCGAGTGACCTCCCCAGCCTCTCTCTCCCTGTTCCAGACCCAAACGTGGGGCCGGTGGTCACACCACCTGCCAGGGCTGCTGTGAGGGTCACATGAGGTGATCCACACGACGGCCCTCACTGTGTGGGACGCACAGCGAGTGTCAGCTTGTGCGATGGTCATTGTCATAGGCCTGGTCACCCTGTATTCGTGCCCAGCCTCCTTTTTGTGGCCTTCCAGTCAATGTGGCTCCCTGGCCTGGGCAGGGTTGGCACTGCTGAGGGGCCTGTGCTTGGGGATGCCCTGAACAGGCCCCACCTCCTTGCTCTAAAGACAGAATCTGGGGAGGGAGTGTGGACACCAGGGGCTGACAGCCGGGGCTCTGGGCCAAGGCTGGACACCCGTGACCACAGCAGTCCTCCCGGACTGCAGAGCCTCTGGGGTCTCCTCTGCATCTGGCGTCAGTCTCCAGGCAGAGAAGCGAACCAGGGAGGAGCCGAGCAGGCACTAGAGATCAGGCCGGCAGGTGTTTCTAGCTGCGGATGGTGAGCCTATTCATGGGGGCCAAATCAATTTAATGGGTCATGACAAGTGTCAGGAAAGAAAGGATTAGAATAGAATACATGAGAGAGTAGCGGGTACTGTTTGTGTCATATCTCTGTATATAAAGGACATATTTTTTTTCATTTATATCTGAAAGAAAAGTTTTTGTGCACTAGATTGTGGTCAATGTAAAATGTATTTCTGAGTGCACGGTGCTCTCAAAAATGTTGAACTTCCCTATGAAAATACCAACGACATTCTCTACCGAATTAGAAAAAACAATCCTGAACTTTGTATGGGACCACAAGTGACCCTGAATAGCCAAAGCAACCCTAAGCAAAAAAAACAAAGATAGAGGCATAGAAACTGATATATAGACCAATGATACAGAATAGAGAACCCAGAAATTAACCCACAGTTCTACAGCCCGATGATTTTTGACAAAGGTTCCAAAAACACTCATTGGGAAAAGAGTGATCTCGTCCTCAATGGCTGCTGCTAGGAAGGCTGAATGTCCAAGTGCAGAATGAACTGGGCCCTAAACCACCCCTCACCCTACGCAGGGGTCAACTCATCACGGATCAGGGGCCTAAATGCAGGGCTCAAGACAATAAAATGGCTGAAGAGAATATAGGCAAAACGCTTTGGGACATTGGTCTGGGAAAAGATTTTATGAAAAGACCTCGAAAGCACAGGCAACAAAAGCAATAATAAGCAAATGGAATTATATCAAACAAAAAAGTTTCTGCACAGCAAATAAAACAATCATCAGAGTGAAAGGAAGACAGCCTACAGAATGAGACAAAATATTTACAAACTAGTCATCCGACAGGAGATTAATATCCAGAATATACACGCAGCGGAAACATCTCAACAGCAGAAAACCATCCGACTTAAAAATGGACAGATGACCAGAACAGACGTTTCTCAAAAGAAGACATACAAAATGCCAGCAGGCAGCACTAATCATCAGCGAAATGCGTATCAAAGCCACAGTGAGGTATCAGCTCACCCCAGTTAGGGTGGCTGTTATCAAAAAGATAAAAGATAACACATGCTAGTGAGGATGCAGAATACAGGAAACTCTTACCCTGTTGGTGGGGATGGAAACCCAGACAGTCGCTATGGAAAACAGTATGAAGTCCCTCCACAAAGTACAAATCGAACTATTGACTACCGTACGGTCCAGCAATCCCACCACTGGGAATCTGTCCACAGGAAAAAGGAAATCAGCCTGTGGGAGGGACGACTGCACCTCATGTTTATCGTAGCACTGGCCACAATAGCCAGGATATGGAATCAACCGGGTGTCCAACAACAGAGGATGGATAGAGAAAATGTCATCGGCATGCACCGTGGAATACTATTTAGCCATAAAAAAGAATGAAATCCTGTCACTGGCAGCAACACAGATGGAACTGGAGGACACTGTGTTATGTGAAATAAGCCAGGCACAGAAAGTTAAACACCATATGTTCCACTCATATGTGGAAGCTAAAAAAAGTTGATCTCACAGAAGTAAAAAGTAGAACAGAGGATACTGGAGACTGGGAAGGGTGGGGGAAAGGAGGAATAGGGAGAGATTTTTTTTTTTTTTTGAGACAGAGTCTCATTCTCGTCACCCAGGCTGGAGTGCAATGGCATGATCTCGGCTCACTGCAACTCCGCCTCCCGGGTCCAAGCGATTCTCCTGCCTCAGCCTCCTGAGTAGCTGGGATTCCAGCTGCGTGCCACCACGCCAGGCTAAATTTTTTGTACTTTTAGTGGAAACGAGGTTTCACCATGTTGGCCAGGATGGTCTTGAACTCCTGACCTCGTGATCCACCCGCCTCGGCCTCCCAAAGTGCTGGGATGACAGGTGTGAGCCACCGCGCCCAGGAGAGATTTGTTAAAGGATACAAAATAAGAGATAGGAGGAATAAGCTCCAGTGTTCTACAGAGTGTAGGATAACTAGAGTTAACAATAACACATAGTTTCAAACAGGTAGGAAGACACTGCATGTTCTCCACACAGAGAAACGAGCAATGTTTGAGATGATGGTATGCTAATTATTCTCCTGCTCCGATCACCATGTATTCTATGTATTGAAACATCACTATGTATCTTATGAATATGCACAATTACTATTTGTCTATTTAGAAAATTAGGAAAAAAGAAAAAAAAGGTTGAACAATGATTCACGCCCACTCTCTACTGCACAAGGGAAGACTGAGATTCAGAAAGGGGAAGGGGCTCGCCCCAGGCCACAGGGCGTCAGCGCCCAGCTGGGCCAGTGCTCCTTTTGCTGCTGGTGTCCCCGCTGAGTGAGGGGCTCGCAGGCTCTCCAGGAGACTCACCCCTATCTGCCTATCCCCTGGGTGGGTGCTGGTCCCTGCAGTCGCTCCTCCCCACCTGTCTCTGTC
>NC_045435.1:191900423-191911717 GCF_002776525.5 Piliocolobus tephrosceles | reverse complement strand
GGGTGGGTGCTGGTCCCTGCAGTCGCTCCTCCCCACCTGTCTCTGTCCCCTGGGGTGGGTGCTGGTCCCTGTGGTCGCTCCTCCCCGCTTGTCTCCGTCCCCTGGGGTGGGTGTTGGTCCCTGCGGTCGCTCCTCCCACCTGTCTCTGTGGCCTTGTTGCAGTAGACACTCTTCTCTTCCCCAGGCAGGAGGGGGAGTGGGTAGTAAGAACCGCCCAGGCACTGCCACCACCTGCCCACCTGGCCCACGCTGCATCTGCACGACCCCTACCTGGATCTGCTCCATGCAGTGCTGGGAGGACTTGGCTGACACGCACTGGATCTCCGGCTTGAGCCGCTGCCGGCCGAAGGCCACGGCCATGTCTCCACACTTCTGGATCTCAGGAGTGGAGAGCACACACCAGCGCAGGTAGGGGGGCAGCCCTGGGGTGGGGCAAGCAAGCGGTCACTGCCAGGCCGCAAGCGGTCACTGCCAGGCTGGTACTGCCATGGAAGAGCTTGGAGTCAGACCCAAGGGAAATTCTGGGCCTTTCTCCTGTGTGGCTGGGATAAGTTATTTAACCATCGGATCCCACTTCCTCATACAGAGAAGGGGCAACTGTGAGGTTTGAGGAAGACCATGGCTGTCGTGTATCTAACTCCGTGTGTGGTACCCACTTCCCTGGCTGTAGGTGGAAGGTATACGGGGCTGGAGGGCTAAAGACAAGAAGTTTGCTTGTAGACTACTGCAATAGTCCAGGCAAAAGGTAGCGCCTGAGCCAGGGCTGTAGCCATGGGGTAGAGGCGGGGAGTAGAAGCGAGAGGCTGTAGAAGAACTGACAGGATGCCATGGCCATGGATGGAGGGGCGAGGAGACCCTTCCCAAGGCAGATTCTGAGCGCCTGGATCCTACTCCGCTGCAGCCAGGTGGGGCTTCCGAGGCACGACAGGCCGTGCAGCTGAAGAGGGGCTTCCTCCCCAAAGCCCCAGGGGCAGAGGACAGAAATGACAGGTTCCTACAGAGGCCTCCCTGGTGAGCGTCTTCCCCCGGCCGCTTTCCCAGAGAGCCTTGCCATGCCCGAGGTTGAGCTGGGCTGGAGCTGGCAGCAGTCGGGACGGGTGGACTTACGGTTGGGGTCACAGAGCAGACCCTTCATGGCGTGCAGGTACTCCTGGCCCAGCCACGCCTCGTAGGTCTGCGTGGCGATGGGCACAAGCTCCAAGGTGGAGTCTTTGAAGAGCAGATCCTTCTGGCCATAGGCCTCAGAGCTGAACATCTGGAAGCTGCTGCCCTCGTGGCTGAACAGACGCTGTGTGTCAAGAGGCGGTGGGTACAGGGTGGTGAGGGTACTGACAGGCCACAGCCTTTCCTCCCACTTCAGCCCCTACCTCCTTCTTCCCTGACCTCAGACCAGGCGCCCACTGTGAGGGCCAGGCAAGGCCTCCCTCTTCTGCGGTGCCTCCCCTGATCCGCTCTCTCCTTCCCCTGGGCCCTGCCAATTCTGGGTCTGCTCTGAGTTCATTTGGCCTCATCACACTCAGCTGTTTGGACACACGACTGTGGCCAGGGATGGGACGGCCCTGAGGACACGCTGCGGGGCTGGCAGTGGCAGCCTGGATGGGGCAAAACTAACTGAGCCTGGGGCACCAGCGGTCAGAAGTATACTGCTGTCAAAAGCAGCGGTTTGAGCCAAACCTTATTCGCCACATGTAATTCATGGTGAATGGTGAATGCTTTGAAAGGCTTTGGTTTTGTCACTTTGTTTATTTGCTCATATGTTTTGATTTTAGCTCTCAGAGACACAAGTATCAGGAGCTTCTTCTGAGGGTGCCTGAGTCCCTGGGTCCCCCTCCCCTGGCCAGCCCTCCTCCTAGACAGTCAGCACAGCTGGCTGGTTCCTCACTCTCGCCTGGCCCGGTGCTGGGGTCCATCCTAAGGACAGTCTCTGGGTCCTGCCCCTCTTGGTCCCACCCTGCTGAGTGACCACAAGGCCCAGCACCATCCAGGAAGCTGTGCAGGGGGGTTGGGGGACCCTGAGCCCACCTGGCCTTCGTTGAGCAGTCGGAAGATGAGGCCCCCATCTGTGTCGGCCCGGACCACCACGGCGTGAGCAGGCACCCGGGCCAGATGGCACTGCCTCCACTCGGTGACGTCAGCCCGGCTGCCATCCCGGCACAGCAGCTCGAAGTCCTGTGACAGCAGGGCCTGTCCCCAGGAGGGAAGCGTCTTCCCTGGGAAGAAGGAAGCCTGGGCTGACCCAGCTCCGGAAGGGGTTGGGACGGGTGGCAAGGAAGGCCCAGGAGAGGGATTCTGGGGCGTGGCTGGGTATCATGGACGTGAGAACCCAGCATTCAGAAGGTGGCAGAGCTTGGTGGCCGCACCCAACTCCAAGTACCCACACAGACTCGATCTCGTTCCTCTCATTTGCTAGCTCTCACCAATTTCTGTTGCTAAAGTGGATTGGAGGCATCTGACAGTAATACAATACTTATAAATAACTGGTCAAGATAAAACGAGCAAGAAAATAAGAAAGGTTTTGGGTGAGAGAGATAAATGTACCAAGAGTCTAGGATGAGCTTGCGGCTGCCATGAGGCACTACGTTTGGCTCTGAGCAGGGGGCAGGGGTCGGGGGCAGGGGGCAGGGCTCCAGGAGCGGGGACCAAGGTGGAAATAAACCCTGATGGAATCTGCGCATGCCGGGGCTAGAGGAAAGGGGAACTCCCGGAACTCCAACTATTCATACTGAGATGGGTTTCTTTCAAGTCCTTCTTTCTGTTTTATTTCCTGTCTTTTGATCCCCCACCTTCTTTTTTTTTGAGACAGAGTCTTGCTCTGTCGCCCAGACTGGAGTGCAGTGGCATGATCTCGGCTCACTGCAACCTCCGCCTACCGGGTTCAAGCGATTCTTCTGCCTCAGTCTCCCGAGTAGCTGGGACTACAGGTGCCTGCCACCCTGTCCAGCTAATTTTTGTATTTTTAGTAGAGATGAGGTTTTACCATGTTGGCCAGGCTGGTCTCGAACTCCTGACCTCGTGATCCGCCAGCCTCGGCCTTCCAAAATGCTGGGATTACAGGTGTGAGCCACTGTGCCCAGCCCCCTTTTGACCACTTTTTTTTTTTTTTTTTTTCGGAGTCTTGCTCTGTCGCCCGGGCTGGAGTGCAGTGGCCGGATCTCAGCTCACTGAAAGCTCTGCCTCCCGGGTTTACGCCATTCTCCTGCCTCAGCCTCCGGAGTAGCTGGGACTACAGGCGCCCGCCACCTCGCCCGGCTAGTTTTTTTTTTTTTTTTTTTTGTATTTTTAGTAGAGACGGGGTTTCACCGTGTTAGCCAGGATGGTCTGGATCTCCTGACCTCGTGATCCGCCCGTCTCAGCCTCCCAAAGTGCTGGGATTACAGGCTTGAGCCACCGCGCCCGGCTCCTTTTGACCACTTTTAACCTGGCTAAGGACATAGTTGACAGGCAATTTTGCATCCTACTTGGCAAAGTATTTTTCCACAGTATTGGAAACTTTCCATAAATTCATTTGTTTCTCAGTAGAAAAGAAAATTTGCAAGAGTAACTATTAACACCAACGAGGGATATTGAGAAGATGAATATTAAGGACTATAATTAAACCACAGATGGCCCCACAGAACAATATTTTTATGACTTTAAGACAAGGAGGGAAAAAACCTCCACAAGCAAATAGGAAGAGAAAAGATAATTTGTATGGTCACGAAAGTGTTCATTGCAAAGCTATTTTAAAACAAAACCAAAAAATCCCACACCAGAGTAACAGTTTGGAAAACTCCGTAAAGGTCATTTTTAATGGCCACATGGTAGTTGACAGCACCCTTAATGACTCAGTGCAGTTCTCCCCCTCCACTTCCCAACTTTTCTCTGTTTTTAGGCTGCTGCAAAACCTTTGATTAGAGCTCTGGGGCATCTTTTGCTTTCCCACAGACAAATGCATCATTCAGGTACTTCCATCAGCCACTTCCACTTCTCAAAGCCAAGAACAATGAAAGTCCTGTCACGTCCCTGCTTTAGACATTTATGCCACTTCTACCCTTTTGCTCTTACCAATCTTTTTGTATCAAGTCACTTAAAAAAATTACTGCCTTAGATTGCCTTAGATTACCATCAAAACTTTGAAAAAGCTGCCAGGTGCATGCCTGTAATCCCAGCTACTGAGGAGGCTGGGATGCGAGGATCAATTGAGGCTGGGGGTTTGAGACCAGCCTGAGCAACATGGTGAGACCCCATCTCAAAAAAAAAACAAACAAACAAACAAACAAAAAACCCAAGTCTGAAAAAGCTGATTTTTAACCCAACATATCCCTACTCTTTGCCCATTTTCCAAATTCTCCTTTGTCGGACTCGTCTTGGGGCCTGTGAACAGGAGCCCCTCTCTAGGCTTGCCCAGCACGAGAGCGCATCATCCTACGTGCTTCCTCGTGTGCAGGCCACTTGTTTTCCTCCTTCTCAGATCTGCTGCTCCATGTTTGGCTTCATGATGCACTTTCTGATTTAAAAGGCAACGATTGATAACAGTAAAGAATGACAATGACTTAAAAAAAAACCCCAATCATCAGACGTCCTGGGAGAGGCCAAACTGCAGACAGAACAGTGTGTTTGCTGCTTGCTGGCAGGTGCAGGGGGATAACCAGCAGGGGCCTGAGGAACTCCTGGGCTGAAGCATCTGCCCCATCCAGATCTCGATTCTGGTGGTGGTTATACAACTGTATGTATTTGGCAAAACTCATAGAACTATACTTCAGAAAGAACAAATTTTGCTGCATGTAAATTATATCTCAATTTAAAAAAAGAAACAATCTTCAGGCAAATCTAAATTGAGGGACATTCTATAAAATAACTGGCCTGATGCTTCAAAATGCCAATGTCATAAAAAACAAAGACTGAGAAACTGTTCCAAGATAAAGGAAACTAAAGAGATCCAACAACTAAACCCCAAACGTGGTAAAAGATTCAGTCCTGGTCTGAAAAAAATGGGTATGAAGGACAGAATTGGGATGGTGAGTGAATCTGCAATATTGACTATAGATTGGATAACAGGATTGGATCAAAGTTGCATTTCCTGATTTTGATTACTGTGGCTAGGTACACATCTCCTTGCTTTAGGAGACACATACTAAAGTATCCAAGGGGTATGACATAGGCAAATATACTCTCAAACGGCTCAGAACACACACACATGCGCACACACACAAATCAAATGTGGAAACATGCTAAACAGTTAGAATTTGGGTGAAGAAGAGAAGGGAGCTCTTTGAGTTATTCTTGTAACTTTTCCAAAGCTCAGTTCTTTCAAAATTAAAAAACTTAAGTGACATGAGGGCTTAATATATAACATCAGTCTTTTTTTATTTTATTCTTTTAGACTGAGTCTCGCTCTGTCACCAGGCTGGAGTACAATGGCACGATCTCAGCATACTGCAAGCTCCGCCTGCTGGGTTCAAGCAATTCCCCTGCCTCAGCCTCCCGAGTAGCTGGGATTACAGGCAACCACCACCATGCCCGGCTAGTTTTTTTGTATTTTAGTAGAGACAGGATTTCACCATGTTGGCCAGGATGGTCTTGATCTCCTGACCTCGTGATCTGCCCACCTCGGCCTCCCAAAGTGCTGGGATTACAGACATGAGCCACCGTGCCCCACCTCAACACCAACCTGTATTTTAAACCTACCTAGGGATGAGGGACAGATTCTCCAGGCAAGGGGAGAAAAATGCCAGGAAGGGCTGGTAGGTGAGATCCAGTGGATAGGTTTGCAAATTCTTTAAAAAATCAGACCCCCATCTTCAGGTGGAACCAGAACCCAATGCCATATTCAGATCAGAGCAGAGCAGAGCTGCTCGCTGGCCCCCTTCTCCTGCTCTGTGAGCAGTGGGCACTCCCCTGGTGACACCTGCCTCTGCTCTTTTGCAGCTGGGAGTGCTGAGGCTCAGAGACTATGGGACTTATCCAAGGTCACCCAGAGACTCAGAGCAGCACTGAACTAGGGCATTTGATCCCAACTCTGCCATCTAGGTGCCCTGCGCCAGGCCGGCCTGGCATGGCACGCTGCTTTTCTGGGCCCGTGCCCCGCCCCCACTCACCATCCGTGTTCTCCAGTACCGTGCTGTGCTTCACAAAGGCCACGTCCCCTGCCCCTTCCGCCAGGCACCTGTGGAGAAGCTGTGGGTCTGGATGGGCTGAGCCCCTGGCCCCTGCCCATCTTCCACCTCTGGAGGCCTGGCTCGGGCTGTAGGGTGGCCATGATCGGCATGGGCTTTCCAGCCATGTGGCCTGGGTTCCCGCTCCCTGGCTGGTTGGCTGTGTGGCTCTGCTGAGCTGTGGCCCCTTCCTAGTCCCTGTCACCTGTAGAGCGGGGGCGGGAAAGCAGCTCCCATCGGGCTGCTCTGAGGATGAGAGGCTCTTTATCATCCCGTACAGACCCTCTCCAGCCTGGCTCAGGCCTGTAGGGAGCAGGCACTCCCAGGGCAGCTGCTATATACTACCAGCAGCCTTGACTCTCAGGGTGTTGGTTTTTGTTATTTTGTTTTCAGAGATAGGGTCTCACCGTGTCGCCCAGGCTGGAGTGCAGTGGCACGATCATAGCTCATGCCATAGCAGCTTTGACCTCTTGGGCTCAAGTGATCATCCTGCCTCTGCCTCCAAAGTAGCTAGGATGACAGGTATGTGCCACCAAGTTGGGCTAATTTTCAGGGCGTTTTGAAGAGCATTCTACCCTGAGGCAGGGGATTGGACTAGAAGGCCTTTTCGTGCCATGCATGAATGGGAGGGACCACTGACTCGTACATGTTCTGTTGATGTCACTGCCTAGTGTTGGAGGCAGGTGAGACCTGCTGGGCAAAGAGGCTGCTCAGGTCCCCACAGGCAGAAAACACGCAGGCATTAGAGCAGGTCGGGGAGGGCGACATCAGGAGAGGGCCCTGAGGCCCCAAGAGAGTCAGAGAGAATGTGTGCCTGGCCAAGGACCCGGGGCAGGGGAGGGGCAAGGCTCTGCCGCTCGGAGGCGCTGAGTACTGTTTCTTCTCTCTATGCCAAAAACTGCATCCACTCAGATCACATCTGGAGCGTGGGACACCAGCAGGCTTCCCCGCTCCAGGTGGAAACGTGAGGCAGCTAGAGGAGCCCGAGAAGCTTCCTTTCCAGTCCTGCTGAGCACGTTTCCTCCTCTGCAGGCAGATGGAATTGGACCATGAACTGTTAGAGACTCTTGTATCCACGGAAGGATTACCCAAGGTGCCAGCCCCAACCAGCAGCAGAGACAGGCCGGCCCCAAGTGTCAAGACACACTTCCCCGACCCCTCTCCCTGCTGGTCTGAGAATGGGGACATGGGAGTGGTCAAAAGGCTGTTTTTTCCATTTTCTTCTCTCCGAGCCCTCACCTCACTAAATATACCAAACATGTTGATTTTATGAGCAAATCCAGTTTGGCATATTCCAGTTGGATGTTTTTAAACTAACCAGTGCACAGAACTATATAAAGCGTGCTTTGATGAGACGCAGCCAACACCGCCACTTCCCCTCCACGGCCTCTCTGGGCAAAGGTGCTTTCCCCAGCATCTGTGGCCTTAAGTGCCTCCGCCCGCACGACTCGGCTCCTCCCGCCCCCACTCCGCTCACCGGAAGGCCCCGCTGTAGTCGTAGTATCTCTCCAGGGGGCTCTTGTCACACACGCCTTCCCCAGAGCTGTCACCCCTGCAGAGGCGACAGAGGGACTCAGAGTAACGGGTCTCTCCTGCCCCCGGGACGCAGCTGCCCCCAAAATAGTCGCTGACAGCTGTGGGAAGGAGGTAGAGAGGTCACTCAGCAGAACTTTCTTCAGAGCCAAGTTAAAGCCCCAGGGTCAGCAGGGGGCCCGGGCCCTGCAGGGTCTCATCTGGACACTGCTGAGAAGGGTTCCACCTTCCAGCTTCAGTCTGAGCAAAACTGGGGAGCCAGATCCCATCAGTGATCCCAAACCGGGTCCCCCAAGGCAGCAGTGAGCACTGGGGAACGACTGTCATTTAAAAGTGGTTCGGGGGAACTACAAGTTTCCTCCTAAGTGACCACACGGGATAACTAAGCATCAGCTAGATGCTCTTCTCATCGTGGTTTCATTTCCAGCTCAGCGAAGTGTGACTGGTGACAGAGGGGAAATAAAGGCAGACACTTCTCACAGCACAGGGAGGGAGGCAAACGCCCGGCGGCTGGCCTCGGGGGACGAGGTCAGGGTCTGCTGCCCTGCGTGGTTCTTCAGGCCCGGCCGGCACCAAAACTCACAAATATTTATCCTGTGCCACACGAGAACGCCCTGCTGCCGGCACCCAAGCCCGTCGGGCCACACTCATCACCAGCCAGACTGAACTTTTCCAGAGTAAGCCCTCTTCCTGGTCTTTTTTCTGTGACCTCCCAGAGGAGTAGGTATTTAATAAATATGCCAAGTTCCTGGCGAGCCACCCACACCTGGCCACAGCTGAGAGGGTGAGGCTTCCAGGCTCTCGTGGGTTTACATGGCTGGTTGGGCTGATGAGCCACTTGGGGGCTTTCTGGGTGCAAGTCAACACCTTGTTTGGGTCCTGAAAAAACAGCATTTCTGGTCCTGTAAAGCTGAGGACACATTTCTAGACACAGTGTGGGAAGCACTCCTGGGAGATTCACTGCCTCCCACTCATGGGCTGGGCCGGTGCCTGACCGTCATGTGGGCACCATGAGGGGTGAGCAAGAATGGTGCCCACAGGGGCCAAGCAAGCAGGAAGTCAAGTGGCGGTGCGCAGGGTGGTTGCATGCCGGGCTGGCGGCAGAGTGCACGGTGCGGGGAGGCGTGGAGGACGCTGCTGTGCCTTCCAGGGATAAGGAATGGCGGTGAGGCCGGAGGGAGGCTACTCAGTGAAGGGACAAGCATGGGCCAAGGAAAGGAGGGGGAGGCCTGGGGACCCTCCTGCCCAGCCCAAAGCCCTCACCTTTGAGTACATCGCAGCCCATCACCGAGAGGCGGCCGCTCTCCACCAGGTAGCCCACGGGCACGTTCCAGCCCACTGTGCGATTGATGCCCGTGTGGCAGGACTTCACGCCTTTCAGGGTGTTGATGGTCACTTGGGAGCTCCTCTTGACCACAGCCACGGCGTAATAGGAGGTACCAACCTCTAGGAGGGGAGGGGAGCGGGTGAGGGCAGCAGGGAGAGGCCTCAAGGGAGGCTGCACCAGCACCCTGCCGGGGCCGGCTGTGGGAGAGGTGTGTGCACGGAGCATGGCTGTACATCATGGCTGTGTGCATAGCATTCTCGTTACCAAGACAACAAGTGGGCTTAATCCACATGTACCAGAGACCCTGCCCTCTAGCCTCTTGAGGTAGATAGGATCCTGAGATATTAATGTATTCACTGATTTCCCCTCTTCCTAAGCAGCTGGTGCTTAGCTGGTTCACATTTGCTCACATCAGGGGAGTTATTTAGCTGGACAGAAAGCAGAAGCAGCCAGCAAGTCCTTGCTTTCCAAAAGCCTAGGCCCCTAGGAGAACTTGGGGGTTTGAGGGAATGGTATCAGGGTCATGGGAAGAAGGGTGGCTGGGACCAGCAGGGGAGCAGGGGAGGAGAGGCGATTTCCTGGTGCTGAGGGGGTTGGAGGAGAGTGAGACGAGGCAGAGACAGAGAGACCTAGCAACGTGGTCCCGAGTCACTCACGACCCTCAAGCCTGCAGGGTGCGTGTGGTGGGCCAGTGCTCTGCAGCCTTGTGAAATGTTCCCCTGCGCCAAGGTGGCTTCAAGGGGCAGTTCAGGCAAAACACAGACGACGCAGCTGTGGGAACTGATTACCAGAGGGTCTCCCATCGCACGAGCGCACACAGGCATACACGCATGCGCAAACTGCCGGGTGGGGCGGAAGGCAACTTCAGAACGAAGTTGGGTTCTAGAACATAAAGTCAGTGTTACTTCTTGCCCACCAGGGTCTGCCCCCACCAACCTAAGTAGCTTCATCTGGTGCCATCCTCTGACTCACCCACCTTGTTTCTTTCCAACTCCCTGGACCGCCTGAGATCGATCGCGCATCGCCTCCGCACAGCACCGTCCTGCCTGCTCTATTTCAGTGGGTTTCTCCGCAACCCTCGTTTGCTCTGTCCTGCCCTTCCCTTTTCCTCACAGCACCCCCACGTGTCACTGTGTAGTTGTGTGTGTGTTTACTCTGCTCTGTGAGGGCAGGAAGGTCTCTTTGTTTACTGCTCCATGCTCAGACCAGCGGGTGGCAGGTGCTTAGCAGAGGTATGGAGTTAATGAAAGAGGAAGAGGTGCGTGGGGCCTCGGAGGCAGAGCTGGTTCTGGCTGCTGGGTGTGCAGGGCTGGACTGTGCTGTGTGTCATTTGATGGTCATTCATTCAACAAGGAACCAGCCAGTGCTTTCTCCAAGCGAGACGCTGAGTGGAGTTCAGAGGATAGACACGGGGAAGGCTGGGCCCTCCTCTGGGACTAACGAGGCTGAGCAGGCAGAGGCTTGCAGAGGCCGTGGGGGCGCAGGCAAGAGGCCCTGCTCCAGGGAGGGAGGGGCTCAGGGAGCACCTTGGAGGAGGTGACAGTTGCGCTGGACTGTGATGGAGGCCAGGCGCCGGCCAAGCAGAGGTGGCGGGGGAGACGCAGGAGCAGGCTGAGCTGGAGGCAGGTCCTGTGTGTGATGCGGGCACTGGGCAAAGGAACTCACGCTTTCCAGCACGTACCACATCAGGTGGGCACACGGCCTGGCTCATTTAGTCTGGGTGACAGTGCAGGTGTTACCATCCCCATTTTACAGTCCGGGAAGTGGTGGCTGGCCAAGGTCACAGAGGTCATGGGAAGGGGAGCGCTGGGTCTGTTGAGCCGTGTGGCTGCCAGGTGGCACCTCCCGACCCAGAGCCGAGCTTCTGACAGGGAGGCCCTGAGTGTGCAGGCGGCTCGGCATTAAGGACGCCTTGCTCACCCCAAGCAGTTACACACACAGAAAACCGCGCCCGGCACCGCACCACGCCCAGCACTGCACCTCGCCCGGCACCGCACCAGGCCCGGGGCAGCCCTCAGTAAGAGCTGAGTGGGCACAGACTAGGGGGCTGCTGGGCTCCCTGTGGGGAAGAGCAGACTTGGGGCAGCTCTCTGTGTCCCAAGCTCCTGCCCCTGGGGAATTTCAGAGAGACTTAGGGCGTTCGTCTGGCTGGGACTCCAGGACTGCTCTGTGGACAGGGCTGATGGTCAGCTCAGGCCAGGCCCAGCAAGGGCAGCCTGGAGAGCTGACTTCCAGCGCAGGCCGTCCTCTCTCCTCCCACCGCACCCTCCTACCTTTTTTTTTTTTTTTTTTTTTTTTGA
>NC_045435.1:191894040-191900323 GCF_002776525.5 Piliocolobus tephrosceles | reverse complement strand
CGCCCAGGCTGGAGTGCAGTGGCCGGATCTCAGCTCACTGCAAGCTCCGCCTCCCGGGTTCACGCCATTCTCCTGCCTCAGCCTCCCGAGTAGCTGGGACTACAGGCGCCCGCCACCTCGCCCGGCTAGTTTTTTGTATTTTTAGTAGAGACGGGGTTTCATCGTGTTAGCCAGGATGGTCTGGATCTCCTGACCTCGTGATCCGCCCGTCTCGGCCTCCCAAAGTGCTGGGATTACAGGCTTGAGCCACCGCGTCTGGCCACCCTCCTACCTTGATCGTACACTTCGCCCACCACGGGCTTCAGGCCATACTCCTTTCCCGCCTCATAGATGGCGCCTCCGTCCAGAGTGATGGCGTCAGCCTCCTGGGCCTGCAAGGAAACGTGGCTCAGCCAAGCCTGGCCCAGCCGGCCTGTTCCGCAAAGAACCTGGGACACCAACCAGATGGCCTGGGGCCCCACCCCAAGGCCCGGAGGGCTGTGCTGTTCTTATCTGGCCCTGGAGCCCAACCAGGGCTCAGGGCTCTCCCCCTTTCCCAGGCCAAGGATTCACCTTGTTTTCTTAATAATATTTTAAAAAACACTAATCATTAGTTTTGCAGGACTCAGATATCCTAGTAAAAAAATCAGATAGTAGAAAATGGCACGCAGTGAAAGGTGAGCCTCCCTTGCTTTCTGTCCCTCCACCCCCCGCCTCTACTGCCACCCTAGGTGTTCCGGCTTTTTTCTCTAAGATGGTCTATGCTTACGGTTTCTGCCCTCACATGGAGCCTGACCCACAGCCTTGGCCTCAGTGTGGGCCTATGACTGGATGAGCTCTTGGGGGCATACTGGGGGCAGAGCTGGAATGAGAAGCCAGCTCTCTCTGCACCCACCCGGGAGGGACGCCACTGTCTCATGGTGCCTCTGAGGATGGTCAGTGTCCTTTAGCAGGTCTCAGCAGACCTGCCTTCCTACCCCATACTCACCCACCTGGGAGTCCAGCCCCTGCTCCTCCTTCCCAGAAACCACACAAGCCCCATTCTGGAAAGCCCCATGGCAAAATGAGCAAGTAGCCGCCTGGGGCCACTGAGGGGTCACCACCATCTGGGCCCCCTTGGCAGGGGCCTTGTGGAAGGGAAGGCTCTCAGGCACCTTTCCTTGCTGGCGCCCCTCTGAGCGGGTCCTCCTGAGGCTCCCACCTCCTGGCCTGGGCCCCGGGGGAGGCGAGCTGGCCTTGTTGCTGGGGAGACTTGGGAGATCCTATCGGCTGGGCCTGGCAGGGCAGCGTCGGCTCCTTTCTGGGTGAATGAGGCTATTATGTGCTCCCTCCTGAGTCAGAGCCCTGTTTTCTGGCAGGGCGGAAAGGAGAGGACTCACCACGATGAGCTGGATGCAGTGGTCAGGCGAGGTGCCCTGGACGCAGAGGAGGGAGGGCTGGATGCCCGCTTCCCGGAAGGCCTTGCTCATGTTGCTGCACTTCTGCTGCTCTGGGTCTGAGGTGACGCACCACCGCACCTCCATGCCACCGAGCACTGCAGGCAGGGAACTGTGAGGCCCAGCTCCCCCACCAAGCCCAGTCCCAGCCCACCATGGAGGGTGGCTCCAGCAGTTCTGTGTGAGCCCATCCGCCTGGAGAGCCAGTCCTCTACAGCAGCCCTGCCCTCCTACAGGCACAGAGACAGGGGACGGGCTGGCATTCCTGTGCTCAGGGCCTCTCTGACCAGGGGCACGGCTGCTGGCAAATGGAATGGCTCAGAACCCGGCCGTTTAGAGGTGTGGGAAGGTCTACAGGTTGCTTCTCAGCTACCCCTACCTGGTGGGAGCACTGGCTAGGGAGTCTCGGCAGGTCCTGGAAGTGGAAACTCCTTCCCCTCTCCAGGCCTCCCAAAGAGCGTCCTCCTGTGGGTTCCCTCACCCAGCGGTGCCTGGGCCTTTCTTATGAACTGACAGGAGAGTGAGGTGAGGGGGCTGTGGGTGGACTGCCCTCCAGGGGCCCTGCACCCTCGGGGAGTGTCTGCGATTACGCTGGCTGCAAACCCACCCTCAGTGGGCACAGTGCCAGGCCCTGCCAGGGGAAGGCGGCAGGCACAGAAGGGAGGCTGAGGACCCATCAGGGCGGGTTCAAGCCTCTCGGACAGAGCCTGCTTCATCTTCCCATAAAGCAGATAAACCCCCGCTTCTGTGTTGAAAGGAAACCCATGTAGAGAGCCCAAGACACACAGATCCTCAGGGGACTTCTGCTTATGCCTCAGGATCTGACCGGGTCAGAGTCCCCGAGAGCTCCAGGCCGGGGCCCCAGAGGAAGGGGTGCTGGAGCCCCTTGGGGTTGATGACTCTCAGGCCTTAGCTCCTCTGCCAATCACCCTGCCCCAGCCAGCACCAGAGGCCTGTGCTGGAGGGAAACGCATGACTCCCCTTGCAACCAGGTCACCCTCCGGTGGCGGCCCCACCAGTCCGAGGGCCGAGACTGCAGCTTCCTCCACAGCCCTCCCCTCCCCACTCCCGGCGGCGCCCTGGAAAGCCGAACTGCGCTCCCCTCCGAGCGCGCCAAGCTCCCCGGCGGGAAACGGCACAGTTCAGACGGCGGGTGGTCGCGGCTTCACTGTTTGCATTGATGAGCGCGTCGCCTGCGGCCACAGCGGTGCCGCGAACCCCATCCCCGCGAGCCGCTCCCCCAGGCCCCGCCTCCCGTCCCACCATCCCGGCCCCGACTCCCTGGGGCGCCGACGCGAGGGGACCCAGCCTCCGCCCCCACCTCCGTCCTGCATGTGCAAGGCCCCCTCGGGCGGACCCCGCGCCCCTCCGGGTCAGTCCCTCCGAATCTTCTCCCGCGGGGCTCGGGAGAAAGAGCCGCTCTGGCCCCCACAGTCGTCCTGAGTTCCCGCGCCCGTCAGGGGGGCCGCCCTCTGGGAGCTCCTCGCCACATCCACGGCCTCCCCGCCACGCCTCAGCCCCGCGCTTTTCCCTGGAGCGCCGGAAGCCTCACGTTTTCAAGGCCCGGCTCAAGGCCGCCTCCTCCAAGAAGCCTTCCAGACATGCCCGTCTGCGCTTCAGTGCCAGTTCCCTCCGCCGTCCTCACTCGACCCCGAGCCCCTGCGTCCCCTGCCTCGCTCCCCCAGAGCCGCGGGCTCAGGCACATTTCCAGGCCCAGGACCCCCGCCCGCCTTCGGCGCTCACAGCGGGGCCTCACCGGTGCGCAGAGCCAGGAGCAGCCACAAGGCCGGGCTCGGGCCCGGCATGGCGCCGTCGGGGCTGGCTGGGGCCGGGCTGGGGCTGGGTCCAGGTCCGAGAAAGTCCGCAGCAGCCGGGCGTCCTCCCCGCTCCCGCCTCACGCGGGCCCGAGCTCCTTAAGTGCGGCGGGGAGGTCCTGGGCGGAATCCACGCCCCTGGGGCGCAGGTCACCCCGCCGGCCGGACCGCACACCTGGGCTGCCCCGGCGCGCCCCCTGCTGGAGCGCGGCCTGACGCTCGGGCCCGGGCCCAGCTGTTCGGGCCTCTTGCCCTGCGTTCCAGGGCATCCTCCCCTCCTGTTGTCCTAGAAAGACTCCAAACACCACGTCTAACTGGAGAGAGAAAAGCTCAGGCGTGGAAGGAAGAAGAGGTCAGAATCCCAGAGTCGGGGCTGGAGGTAGCCGGAAGGTCATCTCATTCACGCAGCAGCTCCCTCCCAACACACCTGCACAGAGATCTGGGGACACAGAGGAGCCAGGCCGACTGCCCCGGCGAGGGAACAGCTCCCGGGGGGCATCTCGGCCTAGCCCACTGCCTCTCCTCGGGCCTGGAGACGGGAGGCGACTTGCCCGAGTCAGGCACCCAGTCAGTGGCAGGTGAGAAGAGGACCGGAGAGGAATTGGAGGAAGCAGAAAAGGAGAAACAGGCAGAGAAGGGGGAGAAGAGAGTGAAGAAGGTGCGGGAGGAAAGGGCGGGTTGGCCGTATTTCGAGGACAGCGGTTCTCAGTGTGGTCCCTAGGCCAGCAACGTGAGCATCACCCTGGAACTTGTTGGAACCCCAAGTGCTCAGGCCCCATCTCCGACCCACTGAATCGACAGCTCTGGGGGCGGGGCCCACAATCTGTTTTTATTTTGGGGCACTGCAAATGTTGAGAACCACTGCTCTGGGCAGGCAAAAGCTTCGCCCCCCCTGTGGCTGGGGATGTGGGGAATGAACTGAAGCCATCGTTAGTCATCTGCCTCCATTTAGGTCTCACCTTTTGTCATCAGCCCTCATGAGTACTCAGAAATGATGTCTCTCTCTCTGACACGGGGAAGTAACACAGTGAGACAGAAGAGACCCTGTGCGTTTGTCTGTCCTTGAGCTTGCTGTGTGCCCTGGGGAAGGTAGCCCTCCCTCCTCCTGCTGGGCCATGAAGCTACTGCTTGTCACACACTGGATCCGGGAAGGCAGATAGGCTGGGCTTCGGAGACTCGAGCTCTACTTTTTAAAAACCAATGACTTATGGACCTTGGGCAAGTTCATTGCCCTCTCTGGGCTTGTTCCCCATATGTAAAAGGTAGGTCA
This sequence comes from Piliocolobus tephrosceles, assembly GCF_002776525.5. NCBI lineage: Eukaryota > Metazoa > Chordata > Mammalia > Primates > Cercopithecidae > Piliocolobus > Piliocolobus tephrosceles. Next base: position 191,895,824 of record NC_045435.1, on the reverse strand, counting down.
GGACGGCCCTGACATGCCATACTTCCCCTCTCCTGTCTGCTCTGGAGAGCTCAGGTGCTGTGGAAGCCGATTCTCCATCCCCCGCAGATGGTCCCTTCTTCCCAGCTCGCACAGAGGTGCCCAATGGACTAGCAGGCAGCCCTGCCAGAGGGGCTAACGGGTTGTCCTAAGGAGGTAGAATAAATAGAAGTGTCTTAACAAGCCTGGTCCTCCTGACCATGAGGATAAAAAGGCTCATTTGGCACATTCCAGGAGCCACCAGGCTACTGGCAGCATCTTTGTTGACTCAGTCCTTCCTTTGGCAAAACTCCAAGTGACACTGATAGGGAGTGAGAAGGACCATAACCTAAGCGGTCTGCTGAGCTCTTTCACAATGAGGCTCTTCCCTTATCGCTTGGGTGTCAGTCACCTGTGACTCATCAGTGAACTTTCCGCCTCTGGGTTCTCGGGGATTCTGCATGGGGCCCATTTGCCCAGGGTTGGCGTGAACGTGTATCGCCTTTGTGGAACGGGGAACTCTGCCTCAGCTTGAGCCAGGATTCTGCCATTTCTGGGGTCCAGATATACCTGGGTGTGCCAGAGAAATGGGTGTGATGTAATGAGAGAGTAATAAACCAGTAGTTTAAGCCACAAACAGCCTTCTGGAGGAGCAGAAGCTGAGGTTAGTTTGGTCTCCATTCTAGACTCATATTGAAGTTAGAGGGAGAGCACACAAACTAAAGGAACTTGTTTCACTAACACTTTGATAAGATTCTGGGGCCTAAGCAGTTCTGCCTGACTCCCTGGCCCTACCCTGTAATATGAAATACAAAGAGCTCTTCTCCACTCTTGCCAAAGACACAGCTCTGGCTCTCCAAGGATTCAGAGTGCCCAGAAGCATTGAGCTTGCTTGTCAGGGAATTGAGGAGCGGTAGATCCCATGGAGGGAATACACTACAGGCAGCCTCAGAAAGAGGGGGCCTTTGACAGGAGGTTGAGGAGGTCTGTCAGCAGGTAGTGGCTAATAAGCCAGCAAAAGGTGAACTGCTTTACCCAAAATCTTAGGAAAAAAATATTTTTCAACAAATCATAATTTCTATTTGTTACTTCTATGGCCCACAATGTCTTTAAGAACAAGCCAAATAGTTTTCATTCTGGAGAACCCTTGGAAGGCTAGTGTGCCCTGAGAAAGCTGGGGCGTGAGCACGAGCAGTAGTGTGATGATGTCAGAGGATGTCATGCTCTTGCTGACTGGTTGGGTGTGAGCACCTGCAGTAGTGTGATGTCAGAGGATGTTACACTCTTGCTGACTGGTTGGGGTGTGAGCACCTGCAGTAGTGGTATCACGGGATGTTATGCTCTTGCTGACTGATTGGGTGTGAGCACCTGCAGTAGTGTGATGATGTCAGAGGATGTGACGCTCTTGCTGACTGGTTGGGTGTGAGCACCTGCAGTAGTGTGATGTCAGAGGATGTGACGCTCTTGCTGACTGGTTGGGTGTGAGCACCTGCAGTAGTGTGATATCAGAGGATGTTACACTCTTGCTGACTGGTTGGGATGTGAGCACCTGCAGTAGTGTGATATCAGAGGATGTTACGCTCTTGCTGACTGGTTGGGTGTGAGCACCTGCAGTAGTGTGATATCAGAGGATGTTACGCTCTTGCTGACTGGTTGGGTGTGAGCACCTGCAGTAGTGTGATATCAGAGGATGTTACACTCTTGCTGACTGATTGGGTGTGAGCACCTGCAGTAGTGTGATGATGTCAGAGGATGTGACGCTCTTGCTGACTGGTTGGGTGTGAGCA
>NC_045435.1:191881564-191894030 GCF_002776525.5 Piliocolobus tephrosceles | reverse complement strand
GACGCTCTTGCTGACTGGTTGGGTGTGAGCACCTGCAGTAGTGTGATATCAGAGGATGTCACGCTCTTGCTGACTGGTTGGGTGTGAGCACCTGCAGTAGTGCGATGTCAGAAGATGTTACACTCTTGCTGACTGGTTGGGGTGTGAGCACCTGCAGTAGTGGTATCACAGGATGTTACGCTTTTGCTGAGTGGTTAGGGTGTGAGATGTGAGCACCTGTAGTAGTGTGGTGATATCAGAGGATGTTACCCTCTTGCTGACTGGTTGGGTGTGAGCACCTGCAGTAGTGTGATATCAAAGAGTGTTACACCTGCTGACTATTTAATCTGAATTTGTATATCAAGAATCATGGCAGACATATTGAGCAAGTTTTAGGAATAAGTTTTTTTTTTTTTTTCCTCTTCAAAGGAAAGGATTTTTTCCTGTGAAGCTAGATGTAGGGTAAGTCCTGTCCATTTGGGCTGTGTGAAGCTCTACGTGCAGGATTTTCAAAGGCAGAGTCTGATCGTTTCTGTGCTCATCACAGGGTCTTGAACATAGAGGATGATTTCTAAGTGTGAACTATTATGCTTTAGGATGTTATTAACTATCATTACTGGTGTCTGATGCTGCTGAGGGGAAGAATGAGAGGAGCCACAGGATTTGGGGACTACAGTGGCCCCAAAGAGCTGTCTCAATGGCATGGCCAGGGCTGAGGCTTGGCCAGGAAACTGAACTCCATGAGGGCAGGGATGGTGTCTTGTCTACCACCGATCCCAGTGTCTAGCATCAGGTCTGGAATATAGTTGGATTCAATACATAATTATGATATTATAATAAATGAAGGGAAGAGTGAACAGAGTATCTCAAGATATTTGGCTAAAAAAGGGAGAGGGGCTGTTTTCAGGAGATTCAGCGTCGAGGTTAAGTTTTTATAGGATTAATCTGATCAGAATGTGAAGAGTAAGATCAAGACAAGCAGAGTGGGCAGCCAAGAAAGGAAAACAAAGCATGCTTCTTCCCTGGGGATGGGAGTGAGGAGGATGAGAAAGGCTGCAATTGAGTTAAGCCTGCTGTCAAGTTTAAGTCTCTCAATGCTGAGCTCAGTTTATTAATTATCAAACCACAAAAGCTTTCTTTTCCTAAAAACTTACTTGCAGTTCAGACTTTAATATGTAGAAGAAGATTATAAAGACTCAAAGATGAACTTTGGAGATATAGTTTTAAAGTCATTAATAAATCTCCATCAACTTCATTGAATATAAGAGTTAATCTGGGAAGAAACCAGTATAAAAGGGGGTAAAGAGTGAAAAAGTAAAATCAAGAATACTATATTTGGCTTTGTCACTAAAGACTTTCAGAGAAATTATTTATACCCCCGCTACTTCCAAGGAGGGCTTCAGCTGACTTATAAAGAAAACATATATGCACAAGGAAGATAAAATCACAAACCATGTTCGAGAAGGGAGATTATTATACAGGAACCAGAAAAGAAAGACTATAATTGAACAAAAAAATTGGCTTAGAGATTTATAGTCAGACTTTTTTTTTGGAGACTGAGTTTCGCTCTTGTTGCCCAGGCTGGAGTGCAATGGCGCACTCTCAGTTCACTGCAACCTCCACCGCCTGGGTTCCTGCCTCAGCCCCCCGAGTAGCTGGGATTATAGGTGCACACCACCGCACTCGGCTAATTTTGTAATTTTTGTATTTTTCACCATGTTGGCTAGGCTAGTCTTGAACTCCTGACCTCAGGTGATCCACCGGCCTCGGCCTCCCAAAGTGCTAGGATTACAGGCCTCAGCCACCAGGCCCAGCCTATAGTCAGACCTTTTTATCCCCTTCTCCACTCCCCACCCCCACATCTCTACCAATTTGCAAATGAAGCCACTGCCAACACTGAAGACTGTTTTCAGACCCTTAAAAAGCCACCGCAGTGATGACACGGCCACGCCACAGTGGCCGGCAGGCTCTGCAGTAGAGCTGTGTGCTCCCATCTGCCCTGGTACTTCACAGGAGAAAGGAACACAATAAAAAATGCCACCTAATAGGAGGCATCTAAAGCAGTAAAGGCAGCACAGGAAGCACGTTCTCAGTGTTAAGTGGACACCCAAGGACTGCAGGAATTCAGGCACCAAGGGCTGTAACTGGCCAGGTTTCTGCAGGTGAGGGGACTTAGGGTGGCTTTGAAGAAACTAGAGCTTTGATAAGGGGACTTGGGTGGGGAGGACACAACAGATGGGAGGTGGGTTGGCAAAGGAGGCATCTGCGGTGACAAACAGCTATGACAAGCTCTGCAGAGGGTGTATAGATAAGAGGTATGGCCAGGGAGGTTAGGACTTATTGATTACATACCATATTCCAGGAACTATACTTTTACAGGTGAATCAATTCATTTGGATTTAGGATACATGAAGGTCACTGAAGAGAGGGAAATAAAAGTTGCACTTTAGGAAAAGTCATCTGGTGGGTAGCTGGATCAGCAAGGGAACAGATTAGCGGCTGGGAGATGATTTAAGAAGCCACTGTAATAATCCAGGTCTGGGTGGGGTGAGTGAGAACCTGGATTCGAGTGATGACGGTGGAAGTGAGAGCAAGAAAAATGATACATTCAGGAAGAATAGCATTTGGTGTCTGATGGGAGGTGACCGAGAGAATAGAAAGTATAACCATTATTAGCTACAAGTAGAAAATTAGTTAAAAGTTTAGTAAAGCTTTTTCCTAGGAAGGGCATGTCAGATAAACTAAATCTGAACCAAGCACTGAACTTTCAGAGAAAGGGATCTATCTTCAAAAGTCTTTTCTAGTCTGAAATACCACCAGGGAAGTAGATATTTTTGATCAGATGACATGCGATTTAGAAAACCTTTTTGTGGAGACTCAATAGTGTGGAACATATGGGACTTTCATACACTTCGTCTTGTCTTTAGCTATCCCATCTGTGTGAGGTAAATGTACCCAATTTTAGACATCCTGAAGACAGATTACATCACTCTTCTCATCTTTTCTACCATCAGAGAATTCACTGTATCATTCATTCATTAGCAACTTTCACATGCTAATTTTTTTTTTTGTACTGACTTGTATATAAAGAAATTCATTTGGCTGGGCGCAGTGGCTCACGCCCGCAATCCCAGCACTTTGGGAGGCCGAGGCAGGTGGATCACAAGGTCAGGAGTTTGAGACCAGCCTGGCCAATATGGTGAAACCCCGTCTCTACTAAAAATACAAAAATTAGTCGGGCGTGGTGGCGGATGCCTGTAATCCCAGCTACTCAGGAGGCTGAGGCAGGAGAATTGCTTGAACCTGGGAGGTGGAGCTTGCAGTGAGCAGAGATCGTGCCACTGCACTCCAACCTGGGAAACAGAGTAACTTCGTTAAAAAAAAAAAGTCACTCTATTGGAGTTATAAACTGTCCAAATGAAATTGGTCATTAACAGTTGACTGGCAGAAGTAGGATAAATATATGCGCAACACAAGTAGTTTCTACTTTCGATAAACACCAGCATTTCCTAAGGATTAATCTGGAACCAAATGAAAGGAGGAAACTACGGTGTTTTTTTCACACACAAGTGAGCAGCCATACTGTGGTTAAAATGAAGGGATTGTCAAGGCCACGTGTGCTACCTGCACGCAGGAAAAGGCTGAGTGTCACACCCACTGGTGGAACCAGGTCTCATCAAGGACTCCTTAAGTGTACTGCACTAGAATTAGATTACTATAAATTGCGTAAGTAATATTTAAAATGCGTAGAGGTTACCACCTAAAGAAAACAGCAATTTGGAAAAACAACAATCCTTTGTCTGGAATCCAACAAACCCAATTTTCTTAAACGATCAGGGTTTTGTCTCCATGGACTGTTTTCTAAATTATAAGGCTATGAGCCAATCCCATCTTCAGCAACGGCCTGTCTGCAGTTTGTTCTCTTCTCACTCACTGCTGTCCTAGACAGACTACACTTATTTCACCTAGGACATCAGTAATGAGTCAGGCACCAGTCACCGGTACACGGAGCTATTGGATCATTAATGTTTTTTCCTGAGGGCCTGAAATTGATGTGCTCATTCTTGCAGTCATTCCTGCTTTAGACACAAATTTCTTCTGTAAACAGGCTCTCAGGATCCATCATTCTGCCTTTAAAATTTGTTTCAGGATGACAGGCTCCTATGCAACCGGCTAAGCATGTGGGTCCTCACAGTACTGATGAAGTGGAGGTGGGGGTGGGGGTGGGGCTGGGCCCTTCATGACTTTCAGCATCAGAAACCCTTTTCTGCTTGCTGCCTCTTGTTCCTGTAGGTCTAGGGTGGCAAAGAAATACACAACTATCATGGGAAAAGATGAAAATAACCCCAAAGTCCTTCCAGCAGTGAATGAAGTCTGTGGTGCGTCCACACCACGGAATACTGCTCGGCAACGAAAACCATGCATTCCTCTCCAGTGCATTTTGCTAAGCCACACCCCAAATGCTACACTATACTCCATATGACATTCTGGGAAAGGCAAAACTGTAGGCACTGGAAACAGATCCGTGGTTGTCACAGATTGGGGCTGAGAGGTCTGGACTACACAGGGAAAAGCATCCGAGAATTTCTTTGGGACAGTGAACTGTTCCATATTCTTGATTGTGGTGGTGGTTACATGACTCTATGCATGCATCCAAACCTAGAATGATACACCCAAAAAAGTGAACTTTACTGTAGACAAATTAAAGAATAAAGCCAGAAGACAGCAGCGTCCCCTGCCTGCGGTGGGAGACCAGGCGGAAGCTGAGGTCACCTGGGGGGCTGGTCATGCTCTATGTACCGAGCTTCGTGATTGTTACACAAGTGATGTTTCTCTGTAAAGAAGTACTTTTTTATTTTATTTATTTTTTTGAGATGGACTACAGGAACCTAAAATCATGCCCGATTTTTTTTTTTGGTATTTTTTTTAGTAGAGACAGGGTTCCACTGTGTTAGCCAGGATGGTCTCGATCTCCTGACCTCATGATCTGCCTGCCTCGGCCTCCCAAAGTGCTGGGATTACAGGCGTGAGCCACTGCGCCCGGCCTATCTGTAAAGAAGTATTAAGGTATATGTATACTTACGTGTATCTCTACATTTACATAGATATGTTATACTTCAATAAAAAGCTACCTGATCACCATTTCTGTTCATCATGCTGTTTAGTAGACTAGGATTTCCTGTTCTGCCGGCTCTCAGGTAACTGTATTTGCGTGAAGCGGAGAAAGAGCCAGTGGTGGAAAGTTAGTTAAGTAGTGACTCTTTCTGGTCAAATTAAAGACAAAATATTTTATCCGGGTGATTTAAGTAATACTTTTCACACTATTATTTCAGGCCTGTTTTGAGACTCTCCACAACTAATGTTGTGGGTCTGCCACCCACCATAAACACAACTCTTCGTAAGGGGAAGAACAGAAGTGTGAAGCATCAGATGATATATATACACATTTTTTTTTTTTTGAGATAGAGTTTTGCTCTGTCGCCCAGGCTGGAGTGCAGTGGCGCGATCTAGGTTCATTGCAAGCTCTGCCTCCCGTGTTCATGCCATTCTCTTGCCTCAGCTTCCTGAGTAGCTGGTACTACAGGCGCCCGCCACCATGCCCGGCTAATTTTCTTTTCATATTTTTAGTACAGATGGGGTTTCACTGTGTTAGCCAGGTTGGTCTCGATCTCCTGACCTCACGATCCGCCCGTCTCGGCCTCCCAAAGTGCTGCGATTACAGGCCTGAGCCACTGCGCCCGGCCAATTGTGTTTTGTATACATCACTTTAGCCCTTACAACAATCCTGCAAGGTAGTCATTCAAATCCCATTTAAAACACGGCAAAACTAAGGGTCAGGTTAATCTCCACAAGAGAAGCTGGAAGAATTCTAAGCCTCTGATTCCAAAGGAAAAGGGAATTAGCTTTTAGAGTGTTCTATGTGCTAGTTCCCTTTATCTGTAATCTTACTGATCCTCAATAGATCTCCATTTTACAGATAAGTAAACAGTAAGGGATTATGTGACTTGCCCAAAGTTACGTAAGTGGCAGAGTGGCATTCAAATCAAGCTGACAGCCCACATTCTTCACATCAGAGGGCACTGCTGCCAAAGTCAGCGAGAGGTATACTGTGCAATTCTGGAGGGAGACAAATGGAATCTTAAGTATTAGACTTAACTACTAAATGCTCTACACTAGGGTCGGGAAAATGACACCTATGTTTTTCCTTGGTATCTTTAAAATGCAACTTCTTCATTGTAATATCATAAATGTACCAATATTTAACAATAGAGATTCAAACCTTCAGGGATTAATAAACCACAAAATCCAGCTCTTAGAATGGGAGGAAAAGGAATTTGTATGGTAGGAAAACTATTTTCTAGGAGTCAGGAGTTAAAAGTTCTAATTCTGGCTCTGTCCCTGATTTGCAGTGTAACTTCGTTAAGACATAGGGATCTTTAGGCTTCTATTTTATCACATGTAAATTAAGAGTATTCAAGGCAGAGAATCTTTGAAGGTAACTGCTCTAACACGTTAGAAAACAATTTTTACTAATTACTAAAATTCCTTAATTGCCATCTTTGGAGTTTAAATACTATAGTGTTTAGCAAGTATTTGTTAACCAGAGTGTATTTTGCTGGAATGAGCTCTGCAGGCTTGCTTCCATTATTATTATTTGTTTTTGAGATGGAGTTTCTCTCATTGCCCAGCTGGAGTGCAATGGTGCGATCTCGGCTCACTGCAACCTCTGCCTCCCAGGTTCAAGTGATTCTCCGGCCTCAGCCTCCTGAGTAGCTGGGATTACAGGCATGCGTCACCACGCCTGGCTAATTTTTTATTTTTAGTAGAGACAGGGTTTCTCCATGTTGGTCAGGCTGGTCTCGAACTCCCGACCTCAGGTGACACGTCTGCCTCGGCCTCCCAAAGTGCTGAGATTACAGGCGTGAGCCACTGCACCCAGCCTACTTGCTTCCATTATTTATTGAAGAGCCCAAGGTAGTCACAGAACAGGAAAGCAACCAGATAGCTACAGCCAAATCTAAGAGGCACTTTTCTTTTTGCCAACTTAAGGATATGAAGAGGCATATTAAAAAAGATAGCCTTTTAAAACACTTGAAACTGTATTATTCTCTGGACATTACAATAACGGACTCTTTTCTTACAAACATTGTTTCAATGCTGGTTTTAAAGGATTATTTCTTGGCATGTCACCGTGGCAGGGCTAGGCTGACTTGTTTCCCACAAACAGTCTTTTCAGCTTTGACAGGAGTGATTTGTTCTATGGGTCTGTCCTTACTAATTGTATGACTTTGGGCAAGGATTTTCATCTAAGAGTCTTTCCTTATTTATAAAGGATTTTGCTAAACTAATAATTTAAGTTATAGTTCTTTACACAGTAGGGGGTGAAAAATGAGGCAGCCAAGTGTATTGGAAAGAATGTAGACTTGGGGCAGAGAGGCTTGGATCCAAATACTAAGCACTGCCACTTATTAGCTAAGTCATCTTGGGCAAGTGATTTAATGTAAACCTTATAGTGGGGCGAGTAACACCACCTTCTCTCTCTCTCTCTTTTTTTTTTTAAATTAAGAGGTATGGGCCAGGCGCAGTGGCTCATGCCTGTAATCCCAGCACTTTGGGAGGCCGAGATGGGTGGATCACGAGGTCAGGAGTTCGAGACCATCCTGGCTAACACGGTGAAACCCCGTCTCTACTAAAAATACAAAAAACTAGCCGGGCGAGGTGGCAGGCACCTGTAGTCCCAGCTACTCGGGAGGCTGAGGCAGGAGAATGGCGTAAACCCGGGAGGCGGAGCTTGCAGTGAGCCGAGATCTGGCCACTGCACTCCAGCCTGGGCGACAGAGTGAGACTCTGTCTCAAAAAACAAACAAACAAACAAACAAAAAAAAAACCAAAAAACAATTAAGAGGTATGATACTAAAGTGGCTATTGCATAATACTCAGCAATTAGTAATCTCATTATTGATAATCCTGTACAATCTAGAAAGCTGCACAATCATATATTCTTACAAAAAAATCACTTAACAAGGACATCCAGAAAACAATGTTATGTAGATTTTAATACATAAATGGCATCCTTTTATAACCCACTTGGTATTTTACAACATGTGACTATTTAGTAAATACTTCAAAAGAGCTTATGCTGGGGTCTTGTAAGGCAATTTCTGAAGCTCTTGAGATTCTACAACAGTTTTCTTCTAGTATGTTTCTATTTTGTTAACAACCTATAATATTTAGTGTAACAGCAATACTGTGTGTATTTCAATGTGTTAACATACTCTGTTGCCTAATGGCTCTTGAATTCAGTTATAAATTACATGATGCCTCAAATTGTTTCAAGAAAATGTTAGCTTGCAAAATATTTTTTTCTTTCAAAATTCAAGACACATTTAACATATGGATTTTACAATACAGTTTATTAGCTGTTCTCCTCTTCTTCATAAATGGAATGGATAATGTTGATAATTCTTTACAAACCAGTACTCATTTCTTTAAGAAACTGTAATGAGGAGGCTGTCAAAAACACATATTTAATAAACAACTCCAAAGAGCAATGGGAAGCCAAATATTATTATTAATATAAAGGACCAGAGAAACTGATTTCTGAAATAATTTCTACCTTTCACTAAAATTTCTTAAAATTGCTCACCATGAAGATTTGTGTAATTCTAGTGCAGGGCAGTGGATGAAGGCGCTGAGGGGAAAACACACACACAAATGGGGCTTTTGCCTGCCTTCCTATGAACAAAAGGAGAACTAGAAGGAAAGCGCAAGGACCAAAATCAAACCTGATGACAAGAACAACAATAACAAGAACAACAACAAAAAAACCCCCAGGAACCATTTGAAAACTTTTGTAGAAAAGAGGAGAATATGCCCGTACTTTTACTTATAATCTAATTTCCCTAAATGTTTCTCCTCACGATCACCATGCCCCCATTTTCAGTTCACAGGATTAAGGAAGATAAGTCTATTCAATTAATATTTAATTTAAAAACCAAACAAAAACTTAGGAGTAGGTGGAAAAAGAAACAAAATATATTTTAAATATATATATATATATATGTTTGTGTGTGTGCGCAACTATGTAAAGAAAATAATTCCCATAGTTACAGAGTTTAAAGAAAGTTTTATATATATATTTATATATATTTTATTATAACAAAATAGGCAGCTATTGTGGGTAACATATTCAGTCAAATCTGACTCCTAAGAATCCATTTGTAAGTTTTAGGCTATGAACTGGACTCTCTCCATTGCCATTATGGTTTCCACATCACCACTGTGACGTCTGATTTATCTGTATTTATATCTAGGAAATTTTCTCAACCTTCTGTGTAAAAGGTGAACTTCCTTAGCACCTGAACATGGCCTCGATTCACAGAATGTGATGATCATTTACATATGAACAACTTCTGTAAGACACGATAGTGTTGCTCAAGTAGATTAAAAACATTTAAACGTTGTTATTCCTAGCAAATGTACTGGGAAAAAAGAACCTTCAAATAATAAAAGACTAAGAATGCTTAGGAAAAATGAAATCCCTTATGAAAGTTAACTCAGACATGAATTTTTAAATTAAAAAATGTTTTCCTTATTTACCTATAATGAAACAATTGCTTTGATGATAGAAGCTGAGAACAGGACTTGAGAGTAATACATTGGCCAAACCATGCTATTAAACTTAAGCGTGCATAGTTGCTCAAAGTCTACTAAATCACTGATTAAAACCACTTTTTCATTTGTACTGAAATTTGAAAAGAATGTATATAAAGCTTTTCCAAAAATCTCTTAAAGTTACTTTCCCTTAAACATTAAGGAATTTTACCACAATTTCTGCGTCTCCCCAAATTCTTAATAGCTGGTCAGGCCATTCCATCTTCAGTTGTGAAAAATGGCCACTAACCAATAGTGACATTAAATAACACACATGATGTAACCTGAAGGAGACACTACATGTAAAAAAAGAAGCGCACCTGCAGACCATGATGTGGGATATAATTCAACATGAAATCAGTATTGAAGAAAGACTCCAGAGGAAAGGGCAAAGAGATGTCAAAGAAAATGGAATTGTGGAAAAAAGAAATAGAGAAACATGAGTTTTCATAACTTTTCTTTTGCTGGAACCCAGATGTAAGAACCAGACTGTTCTTCTATGATCTGTTTCACTTGGTTGTAAATGTCTTCCAGCGTATCTCCCTGTACAATAGCTGTAATGATAGAAACAAAACCAGAAATCTCCATTAATTGTCTATTTTGTCATTACAATTACTGGTGAAATAGCAGAAACTAATATCTTTGAGAAAGTTACTCATCCAGGAAGAATCACCATTTACGCACTGCTCACTTAGAAAAAACGGCTCACTTCATTAATTTTCCTACTTGTATAGTACAAAATTTTTATCTTAAAAATGGATCAAAAAGTAAGATTTGGTGATCTTTTGTTCTTTTACCATCTGAGCATATATTAGCTTTATTATTTTAAAACCAATTATTTTCTTAACTGTCCTGATTTCTCCATCACTATGTAGGAAAAGGAAACTGGCTACAATCCCACAGACAGGGTGATGCAGGATAATGTTTTGTTTTATTTTTTTGGGGTAGGATCGCAGCGGAAAAGAGCTGGCTACAGATTGATGCTACTTTTTTCAGTTAAGCCTGCATGTCAGTTACTGTAGAGTAGGTGAATTATCTAAGCCAGCTTGTTAGTTTAGTGTTTAGAGACTTAACAATCAATGTTTATTTGCTGCCTGAAATAATGTGTGAAAAAAAGAGTAACAATTACTAATAAGTAATTCTTTGGAAATAGCTGAAGCCCCTGAGGTCTGTGGGGGATGAGGGTCAGTTAATAAAGCAAGCAAGCAAACAAACAAAAACAAAGTATCGCTAGACAGCACTAAGCATGAGTCACTTTTTAAGAGGAAAGAAAATGTTTATGGCTGGGCATGGTGGCTCATGCCTGCAATCCCAGCACTTTGGGAGGCTGAAGTGGAGGGTTGCTTGAGGCTAGGAGTTTGAGATCAGCCTGGGGAACATAGTGAGACACTGTGTCCAAAAAAAAAAAAAAAAAAAATTAGCTGGGCATGGTGGTATGTGCCTGTAGTCGTGGCTACTTGGGAGGCTGAGAGAGCAGGACGATCTCTTGAGCCCAGAGTTCACATGTGCAGTGAACTATGATCGTACCATTGGATCGTACCATTTGCCTGGGTGACAAAGTGAAACCGTTTCTCACAAAAAAGTTTATATATAAATGAAATAATTCAGAATTGCAAATTAAATAAGTCACTTATTAAACTACAAAAAAATCCCCAGTGATCTTGGAAGAGCATCATAGGTGTCGATTTCCACGGTCAGAAAAACTGAGCATAAAATGTCGAAGGGAGATTTTAAATCATACTGTCTATTTGGTACCTGAGATTATGTGCATAGAAGAAAGAAGTTATATGTAGGTAAGAAGGGCTTATACGTAGCTAGGAACGCCTGAGTAACCAATAATTTTAAGTAACATAATATTCGCTAGTATCAGTTTTGTGAGACTTCTACCTTTTGAGCTAAATACAGACATGTCTCAGTGTCCCTGAAGACTCAGTTCAATTGACAAGATACTTGGTTTGTGGGTCTGGCATCTTGATGCACTCCGACAGCACAGGACAGAATCCCAGAGCATTTCACAGTTTAGGCTGACAACAGCACACAAGGATTTATTTTAGGAGAAAAGAGTCAGGAATTGCCTTGGGAAATACACATTTTGCTTACTTTGTAAATTCATGAACGGCACGGTTAGTGAACCAGGATACTCCTTGGGAAGAAACTGGGAAAGCATAAGGCTGCAGACACCTGGCCATGTAGTTAAAATTAGCATCACAAGTAACGGCACAAGCAGACTCTGTAAACCTCCTTGTATGACACACAGAGGATACATCATTACTTCACTGCTATTCCTGCCCCAAATGCATAACCTAAATCTAATTATGAGAAAACGTCAGATAAATCCAAATTGAGGGAGGGACATTTTATAAAAGAATGGGTCTCTGGCCAGGTGCAGTGGCTCACGCCTGTAATCCCACCACTACAGGAGGTCAAGGTGAAGGTGGGCGGATTGGAGGGGTTCTAGACCAGCCTGGGCAACACGGCAAAATCCCGTCTCTACAAAAAATACAAAAATTAGCTGGGCATGTTGGCTGCAGCCTGTAGTCCCAGCTCCTTGGGAGGCTGAGGTGGGAGGATCACTTGAGCCTGGGAGGTGGAGGCTCCAGTGAACTGAGATTGCACCACTGCGCTCCAGCCTGGGTGACAGAGTGAGACCCTGGCTCAAAAAACAAAACAAAACAAACGAAACAGAAAAAACAACAAAAAAAAACCCCTAGTTTTTATTCTTAAAAAATGTGAGTCAAGGTCATGAATGACAAGACTTGGGAACTATTTCAGATTAAAGAACGTTAAAGATGTGATAATATTTCAGATTAAAGAACGTTAAAGATGTGATAAT
>NC_045435.1:191877350-191881554 GCF_002776525.5 Piliocolobus tephrosceles | reverse complement strand
AAGATGTGATAATATTTCAGATTAAAGAACGTTAAAGATGTGATAATTCACTGCAACACATGAGCCTGAACTGCATCTTGCACCGGAAGAGAAAAACCATTTTTTTTCCATTTTGCTCTAAAGAGATTACAAGAATAGTGAAATAATAATAAGATCTATAGTTAGATGAGACATATAATTATTAAATTTCCTGATTTTGGTAATAAAACTATGATTATATAAGGGCATATCCCTGTTTTTTGGAAAAATACACACTGAAATATTTAGAAGTAAAGGGGCATCTACCTGAAACTTACCCTCAAGTGTTTCAGAAAAAAAATTATAAATGTGGTAAAATGTTAACACTTGAGGAATTTGGGTGAAGGGTACATGAGACTCCCTGTACTATTCTAACTTCTATTTAAGTCTGAAATTAGTTTGAAAAAAATAAGAAAGCACAAGGCGTATAAAAACCATGACCCTTACTGATACTCATAGTGAAGGTCAAATTTAGGCTGATATTATTTCAAACAAACATGTAACAACCAAAAAAAATGTCCAAAGACTTGAGGAGTCAGTTAAAGGACAAACTGAGTAAGAAAAGAATATTGGGGAATTGCTACCTACTCTTTTTTTTTTTAAAACAGACAGTATTTCAAAACGGATCAAAGGGCAACTAATCTTTGACAAGGGGCCAAGAACACACAATAGGGAAAGGCTAGTGTTTTAAAAACATGGTGTTGGGTAACCAAAACAGCATGGTACTGGTACCAAAACAGAGATATAGACCAATGGAACAGAAGAGAATCCTCAGAAATAATACCACACATCTACAGCCATCTGATCTTTGGCAAACCTGAGAGAAACAAGAAATGGGGAAAGGATTCCCTATTTAATAAATGGTGCTGGGAAAATTGGCTAGCCATAAGTAGAAAGCTGAAACTGGATCCTTTCCTTACTCCTTATACGAAAATTAATTCAAGATGGATTAGAGACTTAAATGTTAGACCTAATACCATAAAAACCCTAGAAGAAAACCTAGGTAGTACCATTCAGGACATAGGTATGGGCAAGGACTTCATGTCTAAAACACCAAAAGCAACGGCAGCAAAAGCCAAAATTGACAAATGGGATCTAATTAAACTAAAGAGCTTCTGCACAGCAAAAGAAATTACCATCAGAGTGAACAGGCAACCTACAGAATGGGAGAAAATTTTTGCAATCTACTCATCTGACAAATGGCTAATATCCAGAACCTACAAAGAACTCAAACAAATTTACAATAAAAAAACAAACAACCCCATCAAAAAGTGGGCAAAGGATATGAACAGACATTTCTCAAAAGAAGACATTCATACAGCCAACAGACACATGAAAAAATGCTCATCATCACTGGCCATCAGAGAAATGCAAATCAAAACCACAATGAGCTACCATCTCACACCAGTTAGAATGGCGATCATTCAAAAGTCAGGAAACAACAGGTGTTGGAGAGGATGTGGAGAAATAGGAACACTTTTACACTGTTGGTGGGATTGTAAACTAGTTCAACCATTATGGAAAACAGTATGGCGATCCCTCAAGGATCTAGAACTAGATGTACCATATGACCCAGCCATCCCATTACTGGGTATATACCCAAAGGATCATAAATCATGCTGCTATAAAGACACATGCACATGTATGTTTATTGCGGCACTATTCACACTATTCACAATAGCAAAGACTTGGAATCAACCCAAATGTCCATCAGTGACAGACTGGATTAAGAAAATGTGGCACATATACACCATGGAATACTATGCAGCCATAAAAAAGGATGAGTTTGAGTCCTTTGTAGGGACATGGATGCAGCTGGAAACCACCATTCTTAGCAAACTATCACAAGAACAGAAAACCAAACACCGCATGTTCTCACTCATAGGTGGGAACTGAACAATGAGATCACTTGGACTTGGGAAGGGGAACATCACACACTGGGGCCTACCATGGGGAGGGGGGAGGGGGGAGGGGTTGCATTGGGAGTTATACCTGATGTAAATTACGAGTTGATGGGTGCTGACGAGTTGATGGGTGCAGCACACCAACATGGCACATGTATACATATGTAACAAACCTGCACGTTATGCACATGTACCCTAGAACTTAAAGTATAATAATAATAAAAAAAACATGGTGTTGGAAAATCTGGATATCCACATGCAAGAGAATGAAATTGAACCCTTATACAAAATTAACTTGAAATAGATTAAATACTTAAATGTAAAACCAGAAACCATAAAACTCCTAGAAGAAAACGGGGAAAAAAGCTCCTTGACACTGGTCTTGGATGATTTTTTGGAAAGCACAGGCAGCAAAATAAAAAAGTCATCAAGTGGGACACATCAAATAAAAAATCTACACAGCAAAGGAACAATCAACAAATGAAAGGGCAACCTATGGAAGAGGAAAAAATATTTCTAAACCATGCAATTGATAAGGGGTTAATATCCAAAATATATAAGAAACTCATTAGCAAAATACCAAACAATCCATTTAAAAAACGGGCAAAGAGGCTGAGGCAGGAGAATGGCGTGAACCCGGGAGGTGGAGCTTGCAGTGAGCTGAGATCTGGCCACTGCACTCCAGCCTGGGCGACAGAGCAAGACTCCGTCTCAAAAAAACAAAAACAAAACAAACAAACAAACAAACAAACAAACAAAAAAAACGGGCAAAGGACTGGAATAGACATTTATCCAAAGAAGACATACAGATGGCCAACAGGTACCAGTAAAAGCGCTCAACCTCTTTAGTCATCAGAGGAATAGAAATCAAAATCATGAGGCTGGGCGCAGTGGCTCACGCCTGCCATCCTAACACTTTGGGAGGCTGAGGTGGGCGGATCACTTGAGGCCAGGAGTTTGAGACCAGCCTGACCAACATGGCAAAACCCTGTCTCTACTAAAAACACAAAAATTAGCTGAGTGTGGTGGCGGGTGCCTGTAATCCCAGCTATTCAGGAGGCTGAGGCACGAGAATCACTTGAACCCAGGAGGCAGAGGTTGCAGTGAGCTGAGATCATGCCACTGCCTCCAGCCTGGGTGACATAGCAAGACTCTGTCACATCTCCCCCCCCCCCCCCACACCATAATGAAATATCCCCTTAGACCTGTCTGGATGGCTGTTATCAGAAAGATAAGAGATAACAAGTAGGCAATGGTATGAAGAAAAGGGAACCCTGTACACTGTTGGTGGCAATGTAAATGAGTAAAGCCATCATAGAAAATCGTGTGGACATTCCTCAAAATTTTTTTTTTTTCTTTTGAGATGGAGTTTTGCTCTTGTTGCCTAGGTTGGAATGCAATGGCGCGATCTCGGCTCACCGCAACTTCCGCCTCCCGGGTTCAAGCAATTCTCCTGCCCCAGCCTTCCAAGTAGTTGGCATTACAAGCATGCACCACCACGCCTGGCTAATTTTGTATTTTTAGTAGAGACCGGGTTTCTCCATGTTGGTCAGGCTGGTCTCGAACTCCCAACCTCAGGTGATCCGCCCACCTTGGCCTCCCAAAATGCTGGGATTACAGGCATGAGCCACCGTGCCCGGTCACCTCAAAAAATTAAAGACTGAACTATTATATGACCTAGCAATCCCACTACTGGGTATATATATCCAAAGGAAAGGAAATTGGGCCAGGCGTGGTGGCTCACGCCTGTAATTCCAGCACTTTGGGAGGCTGAGGCAGGCGGATCACTTGAGGTCAGGAGTTTGAGACCAGCCTGGCCAACTCTGTCTCTACTAAAAATACAAAAATTAGCTGGGTGTGGTGGCATGCGCCTCTAGTCTCCACTACTTGGGAGGCTAAGGCAGGAGAATCAACTGAACCCAGGACACGACAGTCGCAGTGAGCCGAGATCATGCCACTGCATTCCAGCCTGGGCAACAGAGCGAGACTGTCTCAAAACAAAACAATAAAAACAAACAAAAAGCCAACAACAAACCCAAAGGAAAAGAAATGGGTATGTTGAAGAGAAATCTGCACTCCTATGTTCACTGCAACATATTCAACAATAGCCAAGATAGGAAAATAACCTAAGAGTCTGTCAAAAGACGAATGAGCCAGGCCCGGTGGCTCACACCTGTAATCCCAGCACTTTGGGAGGCCGAGGTGGGCAGATCACCTGAGGTCAGGAGTTTGAGAGCAGCCTGACCAACATGGAGAAACCCCGTCTCTACTAAAAATACAAA